>NC_091524.1:12549293-12858188 GCF_041682495.2 Bombus fervidus
TGAATATTTCCTATATTCTTGCATGTTATATGCAGCTTGTACGATTAAATTTTTCACTGTTCTTTTATTAGCACAGATGGAAGTATGAAAGAATTACAAAGCAGAGAAAGACTTCTTCAAAATATAATGGTTTAGAGTATGCTTGCTATTTTTGGAGGAAATTTGTTAAAATTGTCGATAGCAAAATATACGTATAACGAAGTTCGAATATGTTTCATTAGCATAAATGAAAGTGTTAAGAAGACACACGAGAATAATTATAATATAGTTGTAACAATAACTAAATTTACGTGCAATTGATATAATCAACCAGGTATGTATATAAGCATCGAAGAAACAGGAAAATCGTAATTTAGTTGAAAAGAAACTTGGGTATCTTGGAGATAAAAATATAAATTTACATTTATCAACATCCGCTTCTAAATGTTACTCTGACCCAAGCGATCATGATATAACTGGGAAACATTTTACACATACGTATATCCCAATAAATCTTGAGTGTATACACACTCGTTTCAAATGCCATAAACGCACGTCTCAATTATCCCCTATCTTTTCTCCGTCTCCATTCAACAATCAGTTGTCCTGACAGCGGACGATGCAACAAAAAGTTACCGAGACTGGCGGATGCACCGGCAAACGATCGTCTAAGTCCTAAGTGACGCGGAAATATATTTTATTTCCCTTCTCTGCTTGCTTTTTGCTAGTTCGCGAAGGTTAGTGTTGTCGTTTCACGGTTTACTCCTTTCATCGCGGATAATTTCGTTCGTTTCGCTCCTCTAGCAGCCATTTGCCTCGAGACTTTTGTCATTACGTACGACAAAAGGAAATACGTCCGTAAGGGAACAGGTTTAATCCTTTCACTGCTTACCACAATAACTAAATAGGGTCGAAAAAGGTATTCACCATTTTCAATCGACTATTTTCAGAATATTACATTTGTGCATTTTTTCGCCAAAGTCGAAGCGTTTACGTAACATGACAAAATAACATTCGTAGTTACACTATCGGTAATAAATAATTATACAAAACCCTTTTTTCCATAATAAATAGGAGGCTGGGAAACGAAGAGGAAAGTGAACATTCATACAAAAATGTAAAGAAAACCAAACTAATAAATATCAGGACACGTGGATCATCTTTAAAATAATATTAGTGAAATTTTTATTATCAACAAAATTACCAATTACAGTTTACCGATGGAATAAATAACATTTGAAGAGAAAGATTTTGCAAAATACAAGATCTCTGATTATTCCTTTTAACGAAAAATTATAAAAACAAATCGATGATCTACACCTAACTTGTAATTTGTTGTGCGAAAGGATTCTACTAGTATTTAGAACAAGTTGTACGCTTTCCGTTGCTTTTATATTATATAATTATCTTATTATAAATTTGTCATCGCATATTCGCATCATTTGTGTTTTCACGTAGCGAAAAATATTATTTGTTAGAGTGTACGTGATAAATAAACGTAACAACTACACAGGCATCCTGGTGTTTATGGTCTGCAATGGTGATTATTTAATTTAATAAAATGTTAATTCGTATTCGCCACAGATAATGCACGTCATAGTTAAGATACTATTTGGTACGCTTTGTCGTTAAGGTGTTAATCGAGGCCGTAACGGAGCGATTTTTCTCGCATCGCTTTTTCCGCGATCGGAAAGTCCAACCGATCGATCGAATCGCGAACGAGGTCGAGTTATTTTTGCACCGGTTGCAATTTCACGAAATTCGATCGGACTTCGCGGTGCATTTGCATCGTGGCTCGTTTTTCTGATGGCTTTTGATTTGTTTTTTTTTTTTTTTTTTTTAAGAATTTTGTTTCGTAAGTCTGTCGAGCGATGGTATGAAATCGATGCTTGTAATTTTTGTCGTTGACAAATAACGATCAAATTATATATGAATATTTAATAAATATTAACAAGAAAATTGTGTTTGTGGTTTCTGGAGTAATAAAGAATCGTTACTGGGAAGAGATCGTAATTGAAACGTCAGTCAATACATTTTGACTGTGATTTTGTCAAAGGAACGAAACAAATAATTTATGGTTTCGATATAATAATTATACGTGTGAAATGGAAAACGTTTGCACGAGAAAAAACGATATAATTGTTAGTAATACGAAATGAATATTGGAGTAAAATGAAAATTGATATTTGATATAGCAAGTAATAATATACATCAACGATATCTTGATCAGCAATATTCGATAGTCGAGATGTTGATATTTTAATATCCGTTGATTAAATATTTTTTATTCTTCCAACACTAAAAGTCTTTAAAATCTTACGATCTTTTTAAAGAATCTACGTATGTAGAACGGTTGATGATAGTCTACTATACTTGAAGGAATATGCTATGAGTAGAAATAGAATGCTTTTAAGGGTTACGAGAGGTCGAGGGAGACATCGGAAAATGTAAGTAGAATGTTTCCACGTGGATGCATTAAGGTCAAGCTAGGTCACTGACCAAGAACTTACGTTCTTTAAAATGAGATCTTACATTCTTTAATACATCGATGTAATTTGTCGTTTCTCGTAAAAAAAAAGCGTCGATTTATTTATGTCAAAGTTTCGTCAGTTCAGAAAGTATTTTAATTTCAATATTGTAAAATGGCAGACGTATCTAAATTTCTAAAATCACACGGAATCTTCTTCCACGAATAAAATGATAGAGGACGATGGAAGAAATTTAATTATAATATACCGACAGTTCGTAAAAAGAATTAACAGATAAAAGAATAAAATATACGAATACGATAAACGCAATAGTTTCGAGTTAGATGATAGGCAGAGTTTATTTAAAGTGTCTTGAAAAATTCAAACGTCCAGGTATTTAAATTTACATATCAGACTTCAAGGAGCGTCCATTTCCCGTAATAAAACGCACGTTAAACCTTCATCCATGAAGGAAGACAGGTTTTCTCTTTCATCAACGAACGCTTATGTTTGTTTAAGCATGCGAAAGACCATCGTCACGATGACAAGAGAAAGAAGAAGGAGAAGAGAACGAAGAATAATAAAGACGAAGCAGGAACAATTTGCCTGGTATCGATAGTTGTTGCTTTTTCCTGAAAACGAACAGTTAGAAATATGATTCGGCAGGATGTCTGTCGAAATGCGAGTTTACGTAATTCTTTAATTACGCCCTTCCTATAGTCGCTACGCTAAAAGACGATTACGAAGATCTAAGCTATTATCCTGTCTGTCGTAATCCGATATCCTTGTTAGTTCGATGGAAAAAGAAACTGTTATACCCAATATGGAGAATTATATCTTTAATAATCTGCGTAGCCGAGTAACGTCACTCAGCTGCCAGTTGATCGTAATAACTGATTTAGTGAGAAATATCTTCCTCCTCTGTTTCATCCTATATCGTACGAATAAAACTGTTTTGCAAGTTGGGAAGTTTAATTTTCCATTCGTTTTTCTTTCGTCGATCAACGCCATCGATGAACGATCGAATGAAGACGTCTGTCGAATTAAAAATTATTGCACTTAGTTGATTGTTAATTGCACCGTAGGAAGAAATTGGACGATAAATGTAGGAAGAAATTCGAAGTAGCTCAGTAATGTAAAATAATACAGAATTTTAAAGGAATATGTAGATAAAGTTTATAAACGGGTATATTGTACGTATTTTTAACGTAATTAGTTAAATACCATTATATTTTTATCTTACTTAGTGATTTTACGTTCTTAATCTGATGTTTAATTGCAGTGAAACAATATTTCTATCGAAAATATTCAAATTTGCATACGAAAATTCGCATATATTAGGTTGTCCGAAAAGTGTCTTTCTTTTTATTGTACGTATTTTTAACGTAACTAGTTAAATACCATTATATTCTTATCTTACTTAGTGATTTCACTTTGTTAATCTGATGTTTAATTGTAGTGAAATAATATTTCTTCAATTTGCATGTATTAGGTTGTCCGAAAAGTGTCTTTCTTTTGATTGTACGTATTTTTAACGTAACTAGTTAAATACCATTATCTTGTTATCTTACTTAGTTGACTTTACTTTGTTAATCTGATGTTTAATTGCAGTGAAACAATATTTCTATCGAAAATATTCAAATTTGCATACGATAATTCGCATATATTAGGTTGTCCGAAAAGTGTCTTTCTTTTTATTGTACGTATTTTTAACGTAACTAGTTGAATACCATTATCTTGTTATCTTACTTAGTTGACTTTACTTTGTTAATCTGATGTTTAATTGTAGTGAAATAATATTTCTTCAATTTGCATGTATTAGGTTGTCCGAAAAGTGTCTTTCTTTTGATTGTACGTATTTTTAACGTAACTAGTTAAATACCATTATATTCTTATCATACTTAGTTGACATTACTTTGTCAATCTGATGTTTAATTGCAGTGAAATAATATTTCTATCGAAAATATTCAAATTTGCATACGAAAATTCGCATATATTAGGTTGTCCGAAAAATGTCTTTCTTTTTATTGTACGTATTTTTAACGTAACTAGTTAAATACCATTATATTCTTATCTTACTTAGTTGACTTTACTTTGTTAATCTGATGTTTAATTGTAGTGAAATAATATTTCTTCAATTTGCATGTATTAGGTTGTCCGAAAAGTGTCTTTCTTTTTATCGCACGTATTTTTAACGTAACTAGTTAAATACCATTATATTCTTATCATACTTAGTTGACTTTACTTTGTTAATCTGATGTTTAATTGTAGTGAAATAATATTTCTTCAATTTGCATGTATTAGGTTGTCCGAAAACTGTCTTTCTTTTGATCGCACGTATTTTTAACGTAACTACTTAAATACCATTATATCCTTATCTTACTTAGTTGACTTTACTTTGTTAATCTGATGTTTAATTGCAGTGAAACAATATTTCTATCGAAAATATTCAAATTTGCATACGAAAATTCGCATATATTAGGTTGTTCGAAAAGTGTCTTTCTTTTACAGACATGTCTTTTATAACGACGCATCTTTATACAAACACGAAACCTAATCAGTCAAACGTTGTGATCTTCATCTTGGTAGAACAAAATGGATCATACGTAATTCGATAAAATAATATAAAATGGAAGATGTTGTGCATTATTTCCTCATAAAGCGAAAGAAACTTTTCGAACGACCTAATGTAAACCGAAATCAATTCGGCTAAATTCAAATATTTAATATCTTTGCAACGATATCATTTTCGAAAGAATAAAATTCTAGTCATCGCGAATGATCATTGACGTTCTTCTGTCCTTTCTACTCGATAGCTGACCACCATTCCACGAGTCAATATCTCGTACTATCGAAGCTCTGCTGCAACTGATAACAGCCTTTCGATCCACTTGACGCGAAAATGTGATGTCACGATAAAGTTTCCTGGATTACTGGCTAAAGTGAGTGTTGCCCAACTACAACAAACGATACCATATCGCAGTTTGTTAACAGCTCGAAAGTATACGCTGTTTCATTGCCTTGTTTTCTCCTATTGTCCAATGAACGCGCACGATCCCTCCTTTTCCCTAGACCTTTCGAAAAGCTTTTTTATGTTTGGATTATACTTTTGTCTTGCAAGTATATCAGAAATACTCTTTTAATGATTATTATATAATTCGTTGGATCCTCATAACTCTAACATAACAAATTTAAGTCCTGTTTTATGCAAAATGTTCGAATCCAATTAATCTTCGATTGGTCATTTGTTAATAATACAACTTTAATCGCCTCTGAACCATAGTTTATTTTGAATACCTAACTTCATTAATTTTCCAAATTCGCCAGAATTAATCAATCCTGTAGTCCAATTTCCAACTCTATAAATTATTTCAGTTTCCATTTTCACTCCATACAATTAGCACAGATTTATTCATTCGCCACAACACAAATACGTTCTACTATCATTCACCGGAAGTTCACCACGACGCTTACCACGGTAAACATCTCAAATCCACAGGAAAGATATAAACTCGGCCAATCTCGGATTCGCATAATCTGGGAATAATAAATCACACAGTCGTAAGAAATTCAGTGGTTTAAACCAATTACGAGACGCATTCGCATGCAGGTTAAACTAGTAGATCGCGTATTCGCGTCTTATGCCGCTTGTTCTCGTATCTCCTCGAATATATCTAGGCAAGTTCCACGTATTTCAGCGAGGTACGTGGCCGTAGACACACACGTGGATGCACCTACACCCGGTACATCGCCGTGCAAACGTTGCATGCACCTAGAGAAGAACACGACCAAGAAACGGAGACCACGAGATCGTTATCGCGCTAAACAGGAAAGCAAATTTCGCGCCACGCTCGATCCTTCGTTCCTGGAAGAAGTTTTCTAAGAAAACTTTTCTTCCCTCCCTTTACTTGTGCAAGGAATTATTCACCTTCCAAGTTCGTTTTTATGTATTGGAAGAAGGAATTATAGCATTGGAGATTACGGTAAGATCGAAGAGAACGCATCGGTAAAATTTTCGAATTGCGCGCCATGGGTTGCTTGGATAGATCGTTTTATCGATTTTCTAGTTCGTAAGATTTTTTTCGACGATTTATCTCTGTTATCGTCTGACGATTTGCGATCGATTGAGATTGGACTGATTATCGGTAAAAAAGAAAACTGTATGCAACGTGCGTTGTTCTCGACTGTTGGTGTTACGATATCGTTTGTGGGTAATGACACGTCTACCAGATATCGCATGAAATCCTATATAACGTCACGTCTGTATTTCGTTCGTAATACGTACCGTTTGTAGGTAATTAAGGGAAGAGAAGACATTATCATTTGCAGGATATATTACGTTTTCAGACAGTAATATCTAATAATTTACAACTTTTCTTAAATAAAATCATTTCTTAGTGTTTTCTGTATCGCCGTTTATAGCGAAATGAATTCCAATATACTTTCCATGATAGTAATCATTTACAAGATATTATCAAAATTTGATCATTCCTGAATGCTCAATGTTCAGAATTTCTAATTAGGATTTTATACTTTTTGTTGCAGGTTACCTCCTTGCTTTTGGAAGGGGAACGCAGAAAATTAGCGGTCCTCCAAAGAGAATTGCAAGTTGCACTCGAAGAAGGGGGAAGCGTAAAAGTTAAAGAGAAGCAGCGACAAGAATTGCTGCACGCCATATCGTAAGTAGAATTAGTACACGTTTAGTCCGACGAACTCTACTTACGATGTTATACGCACGTGTGCTTTTCTATCGACATGTAATATTTTTTTTACTATAAAAATGTTAATAAAAATACGATAATACAAGCACGAATGAAATAATTTTATATCGAATATACGAGGACTATCTTTTAATTTCCCTGTAGAAATTTAGGAACGAACATTTACACAAAATGAAATGTTATTCGAGTTCTATTAAATGCATTGTGTTTCTTATTAAAAGACTCGTCAAAGTTCTTTCGTCGCTTTATGATATTGGAGAGGAGAGTGATATTAATGATAAAAGCACATAAATACATACAAGTGAAATTTCATATTTATCTTTTAAATTGTTTCCTACATATGTTCTAAAATGCTCTCATCTTTTTCAGCGAAATATATTTTGAAATACGTTTAAAACCTATAACTGTTTAAACATATTACCACGCATTATGTTGCATTGTCGTACAGAATATTATCTTAACGCTAGAAGCGTGCAAAATTCAGAGAGATTGTCCATTGCTTTAAACACTTGTATCAATTCCGACATCGTCGGTGGCCCCTGTAGTATCATAACGAGTCTAACAGCTACCGCCGGTGATCCCAGAGGTAGTCAACGCGTTAACGATCTCTCATTTCATATTATGCCATTAAACCTCTATAAATAAACATTTGTCGATTAATGTAACGCGAAACGACTATCGAAAATCAACGCTTTTAATTCCTCTTAGACAAAACCTTTTTTCCATGATAAATAGGAGTCTGGAAAACGAAGGGGAAAGTAAAAATTCATATAAAAACGTAAAGAAAGCTTTATGTTAAAAAGTTACGCTCGGTGTATGGCGTGTCATTGGCGAAAATAATCGGCGAATTCTTTTCCCGGTCACGTCGTGTTTGAAACTTGTCTGGAAAAGCTATCGAAATGGCCGCGGTAGAACGAAAAACTCGACTAAGGAAACATTCATTTTGCCGAGCGGTAGCCTTCGAATAATATATTTTGCAAGTTGGCACCGGACCCTCGTAACATCAGCTCCGAGCTTCTCCTCCCAACCCTCTTTCCTCCAAATGGCAGAGAGGATTAACTCGTTCAAGATTTATTAGCGGCTGTCCTCCGGCGGACTAACAATTTGATCAAACTACCGTGGAATTATGCAGTTTCGTGTAGCTTCCGGCGCGAGTCGTCCCGAAGTCGATGCCGAAACTGCGAACTTGCAGCGCGTTTCGTCGCGCGTAAAGTACACCGCGATTAATGAATTTCCCGTCTCTACGATTACGCCCAGCTAATTTTGCGTCCTGACGTTTGCGTTGGATCTCGTTTCCACGGATTCTTCAGACTCGAGCGATATCCGTTCGAGTATCGGTGTTTGAACTGGAAAGTTGGCGAATCGGATTGAAAGGAGTAATTTTTGTAGTTCGAGAGGATAATTAAATGTAACAGATTGAAAATTTTAGTTGTAAATAGATTGCCGATGTTTACGTATTCATGGGAAATTGAAATGGGCAAAGATGATATAATCTTTTTCATTTTACAACTTCTTTCACTCAACGTAGACAAACTACACGCATTTTTCTGAACATATCCTATATAGCAAGTTTCGAATAACTATACGCTTTTCTTCCGCACCCCAATTTCAAGCCCTCGTATCAGTATCGCTTGAAATTCAAATCTAGAAACGTTCGGATCAAAGTTTCGTTTCTATATAATAGCGTAATAAAGATTGAAGTATTCGATTAGTTTAAAGGGGTTATAAGGCGGAAGAGCTATAAAGTATACTTATTTAAAGAATATATTAGGTTCATTAGATATATTAGGTTGTCCGAGAAGTTTCTTTCGTTTCATAAGATGATAGTAGATGAACAACAATTTCTGTTTTATATCATTTTATTGAATCAAGTGTGACCGATTTCGTCCTATTTCTATTATTATGTTCGTGTATAATTGTTGTTATTTCTGTATTCAGAGGTAGGATCACAATAGCTATTATTTTATTCCTTGGATAAATCTACCACACCGTTCCGAGCCAAAAAGCCTTTATTGCACTTTATTACATGGACCAGGGATAAAAACAAAAGAACATCTTAAACCTATCGATTAAATCTACCGATTGTATCTAGAACGATCTTCTAGTTACTGTTTATTGTAACTAACGCATCTGCATATGTATGGCGAGCACGAACTCATGCCATAATTTTCAACAATAATATATTCAATTTGATAGAAATAATTATTAATGCCTTATCGATGGAGAATTTCTGCCGTGAGTAGAAGTTCTTAGCGAATGATTTCGAATATTTTAGGATATGTTCAAGAGGTTCTGATTCTTGTTTCTAAATTATTTAGTTCACCTTGTTTAAATTATGTATTATTTGAAATATTTTTATATTAGGTTGTCCAAGAAGTTTTTTTCGTTTCAAGTGTGATCGATTTCGTTCTATTTCTATTATTATGCCCGTGTATAATTGTTGTTATTTCTGTATTCAGAGGTAGGATCACAATAGCTATTATTTTATTCCTTGGATAAATCTATCACACCGTTCCGAGCCGAAAAACCTTTATTGCACTTTATTACATGGACCAGGGATAAAAACAAAAGAACATCTTAAACCTATCGATTAAATCTACCGATTGTATCTAGAACAATCTTCTAGTTACTGTTTATTGTAACTAACGCATCTGCATATGTATGGCGAGCACAAACTCACGTTGTCATTTTCAACAATAATATATGCAATTTAATAGAAATAATTATTAATGCCTTATCGACATTTTTCGATGCCTTCGATGCTTGAGAAAACTAAAAGACCAGATGTAGAGTTTTCTTAGAAGCGATGACCGCTTCAACGCTATTTATATATGGATGGCGAGCGCGAACTCACGTTGTCATTTTCAACAATAATTCAATAAACTAATATAAAAGAAAAAATATTGTGCGTCTATTATTTCCTTATAAAACGAAAGAAACATTTCGGACAACCATATAAGTTTGGTATCTCTCCGTTTAAATTTCATAATACTTAAATTAATTAACTGCCAAAGTACTACCAGATATACATCTTGTAAAATATTCAAACAATTTGCGATTAAAGTTATACAAGATTGCAGAATATTTGTAGCGAAGTTGCGAAGGAATATTATAGGATCGAATTAAGAATTTGTATGTACGTTTATTTAATTATAAGATTTACTAGATTCCGAAACTTTATGCAACTCTGATCGGAGGAAATATTATTTACAGTGCAAGCCAACGAATATATAAATTCTACGCTGTACAGCTTATTATTTATGAAACGTTCCGTATCATTTTTAATTTCAGCTTTTGCTTGAAATACGAACAGCGACTTTCGTAGCTTGTTACGAAGTAAAATTGGAAAAAGGTGAGTCCATTCCTGAAACGACGTTCGTATATTATCATGCGCCGTGAATACGAATATTTAACAAACTGTGTGCGAATGTTACTTTAAAAATTTCTTTGATAATTTATAAATAACAATAGCGTAGGAGGAAATTTTTATTAAAAAGTTTCTTTCCATCTAGAAGCGTTCTAGAATTTTTAACGGATAATGCCGTAACGTATTTTCAGTGAAATGGTGAAAAATATTCTTCGCTGAGAATTCCTCTCATAGTTGTAGATGTAACAAGCATACAGATTGTAAAAAATTCAGCTGCAAACTACGTTCGTTTTTCTGTCTAATCTAACAATATCATGTATACGACAGGTATGCGAGAAATTTCCCTAGCTTTGTATAAATTTTAATACCATTGTACATTGGTAGTATTATAAACAGAGAATGTACAAAGCAATATTTATTTAAAGTATGGAGTTGTTAAGCGATCTGTTCATATTTAATTTCGTAAATATTATTTTTCATGGACGACAAACTAGTAAATGAATATTTAATATATTTTTAGAAACGACGTAAAAATTTCTATTCTCGTATTAAATTTAATGGTCTAAAGTAAAATTTAATCTCCGAGAACAGCTGTCTCGTTGCCAAAAACGCGCTCTTTAGTATAATTATGATTCAACAGAAGTTTTTTCTACCCGACACAACGTATTCGCATTTTACATATTTACAATTAAATTAGAAGAAATTTCCTATGTAAATACCACTTAACTTTCTGGAGCCTGAACAAAGTTACTTAATATACTTCCCTAGAAAAATTGACTTAATCCATCGGACAATACCTTTCTCGCACACCGTTCGATTCTTAGAAACACAACTGTTGAGAATTGTGGATCTTAATCGCCGAAATAAAAGTAAAGGAACGCTAAGGTTACACTTAGAATTCATATTAAAATAGTTTTAGATTTATTTAATAAACGATTTCCAGGATCTTCCTCGATATACATTTGCGTCTCAGCACTCTCCTTGTCTCACCGTCTTCTATATCACACTACCAACGGAACAATTATATTCCTCTGTTTTTCCAGACGCTGTGCACACACATACTTCCATACACTCATATTCATATACGTGTATCACTACCGCTAATCTAGTCTAGCACACACAATTATACATATCTCAATAACAACACACATGACTCGCGACGACAAAAATTCCAAGAACCTCCACTTTCAAAACTCGAACCCTCAAATCATCGTTTAACTTTTACAAAATAATTTCCAAGCAATATTTTATCTAGCATCCTTTCGTAACTATCGCTCCTTCGCGTTAACACCACCCTTTCACCCCTCTTGGCGTAATTATTATCCCAAGGAAATTCGGTTCAGCGTCCTTGATAACAAATCCAGCCTCGGAGGATCACGTTAACAGGTGCATACGCGGATTTCTGAAATCCCGAAAATTAGGAGCGGCGTCTAGCGAGACGCTTGCGGACGCGAGCGTCTCGAGAGTCTCAACGACAGCCCGAGGAGAAAATTCTCGAGTCAGCGATATGTAAAGCCGAGCATTTCTTTTTTTCATCGTTTTTTTCTTCTCGTCTGGTGGGCGGTGTTTACACAGCTTCTCGCGGTGCGGCGTTTCGGCGCTGTTTGCCGACGCTTGGAGGCGCGCCTCGTCGATTATACACCGACGACGAATTTACGGGCATCACGACGCGCCGAGTTCCATCGTTTCCGCGAGTCCAATTAAGCGTTTCGAGTCAAAAGCGGCTCCACTCGTTTCGCGTTCCGTGGCAAACACGCGCGAGAAACAACGGAATAATCGACGATTCCTCTCGAGGATAGAGAGCCGAGAAATTGAACGAAGGAGCGACGCGCGAATCACGAGAGAACGCAGTGCTCGATGTTCGATTCTTGCGACTTTTCGTTTCTTCCTATTGGAGATGGAAGCGTGTTACGATGGTGGAATATTTCGGGAAAGAAGTTTTTGTATCCGAGGTGTTTGGTGCGACGAGGAATTTTTTAATTCTGTTAACTATTCCAAGAAACATCTTCCAATGGATATTTGTTATCAGAAAGTTAAATTTCATATTCAGAAGTGAAAAAGTTTTGTACGACGAATATTATTCGACTGTGAATTTATAGCGTGTTTAAAATGTGGTTTGATTCTGATCGATTTTGAGTTAATTTTTGTTGTTTTATTCGGTGCCTTCAACGAAATAAAAATTGTATGTAGAGACGGTATAGATGATATAAGAAGGACAATTTTTTATTGCAAAAATAGGATCGCCATTTCGTACATTATATTATACTACTTCCGAAACGAATAGCTTTTAAAGCTTTTCTTCTTCTCAAAAGCAATTGTCCCTTTCAAAGATCGTCATTTTTCTCCACCTTTTTTCTTATCATTCGCTGGATACTTCTTCTTCGAAACGTTTAAAAGTTAAATCGCCTTCGCGCAATTCTTTACTCCAACACTTCGAAAGAACTTTAGAAAGATAATTTTACTTAATAATGAAATTTATTCAACGACTTCGACGACCGCCGGTTTTCGTGCTTTCCCAAAAGCGTCTGTCCCTTCAGATAAGCATACGCGTAAAATATTGAGAAAGATTTTGCGGCGACTAATTTTGTCTTCGGTTATGATAAAATCGACCGAGTGGTTCCACGTTTTAAAAACATTTTCGCCAACAAGTATAGTGTAGCGGTAAAAGATTCTTAAAAATTCCCACGAGAATTCACGCTCGTTAATTTAATAGTCATTCTCCCATTCTCTTCGCATTTCCAAGTCATTGTGCTTGATTACGCCATTGCGTTGAATTACGCGGGCACTGAATAACACCAAGTTTGTCATGCGTTTAGTTTCTTGTGAGATTTTAAAATCGAACAACTTACGAAGAGAAATTAACTTTTTACATTCTTTATAAGCATTATGTTTATCATTTTGCTCTATTTACTACATTTCCCCTGTGTTTGAACGCTAAATCAATGTAAATGACGACATATTGTGAAGAGCGTAATCGATGAACTTTTATAAAACTCTTTCTAAAATAAAATCGATATTGGGAAAGTAAATGAAACCCGATATAGTGGAGGCGCTGCAACACGTGCGTTCAATGCGGGGAAAACAGTTGTTTGCATTAATAATTCAATATTCAACGATGTCAAACTGTTATTACATCCTGGAAAAATAGGTATTTTGAAACATTTTCCCTCGAAAGCAGTTTCCCTTGTCAGGTTTTCTATTTCGCGTGATAATCATGTGGCCGCAAGTATGACACACATGCTGTCATTGCAAATACCCATAGGATGGAGTGAGAGAATCTAGATTGTTTAGGGATTTCGAGGTAACCCCGTGGATGAACCACGCGCCGACAGTGATATACGAGTCTTGAGTGGGGTGGTTGGGTGGTTTATTCGCTCAATCTTTAGTGAGCCACATACATAGGACGCTGTCACGATGCTAGTTAAACTGATTAAAAAAGTAGTGACTCTACTCTGGTTGCGGTACAACTACATTATAGGATATTGTATTATAAATTATGAGACGAAGGATTCCCTGACGGATAAACGACGTTAAATAATCACCTTCGTTATTAATAATAACGTGTTGGATCCGTTTTTTGTGCAAGATTAGATAAAATTGTAATTTTTGAAGAGAACAGAACGTGTTCAGATAACGTACAAATGAAAATATATTAAAAATTATATCTTAACATATATGTCTTATTCTGATAACGGCCACAAAAAATTACACGACTTAGATTATCTTATAAACAACACAGTCGCTGATTTTCATATACCAGACGAAAATAAAAACTCACCTGAAAATCGATTAACGACGAATTTTCCCGTATCTTTTATAATTCATTACACTTTCCTTCCAAGTGTTTCATTCCAGTTTCTCAAAAACTTCTACAGTAGCAACTTTCATTGTTTTAAACCGAACGAGCTCTCAGAGAAACAGCATTGCTTATGGGATGAGCCAATATTTCTATATTTCACTGGAGTAAAAATCACAAAAGAATCACGTTCCTTGAATTTCCTGTATGACAAGAAGCAAATGTACACAGATATACATGTCGTGTCGTTCTATATTCCATCCCAATGAAAATCTGCCTATTATTTATTATTTAACGAAACTCTGCGATCCTGTAACAACGAATTTCAATTTTCAACGAATCAGATTTCAAGTAAATATCCGTTAAAAATCTACACAGTACGTCAAACGCAAATAAACCAGTGGAAACGAAATGCAGCGGAAGTCATCGAAAGGAGCGAAATAGAAAGAGCGTATTCAATTTAGATGGCGGGCCATCAGCCCCGGGCGTTCACCGGAGGAACCGACGGCCGGTTGATTCGCGCCATGAATTTGTAAGGCTGTTTGCTCGCTCGTAATTGCCGAACTTTCCGCGAAGACGTTCGCCCATCGGTGGAACTTCTTCGATTCTTAAATCACCGTGACCGTGGAACTCGCTTGGAAAAATTCGTCTGCACGACCCACCTTTGCTTCGGCACCTTTGTTCGCTCGTTTTAACGCTTTGTCCCTCTGTTTTTTTCTCTTCTTCTTCATTTTCTCTGGGAAAATGCTGAGATCTGTTCGTCGAGTCACTTTGCGCGACTAGTTCGTAAAGGCGAATTAAGCACTAGTCCTACTACGATCTAATAAGCGAATTAAAGCGTCGAACGAAACCTACCCAGACGAATTAACCGGTCGTGTGTTTGCGTACAAATGAACTTCTTGCGCTCCCAGACTCGAGCCGTTTAGCGAGACGTTTGCAAGGCTGATTTAGAGTTACTTTGCTCGGCTGAGGTTGACTAAGAAAAATTAGAAAACGTGTAAACATCTACGTACGTGTGGAATGAAGTTCGATACTGGTAGAGGGGTAGAAGGCTGGCTTCGATGTTTGGGGATGATTAATTAGGGAAGAACGATACTAGTCGAGGATATGCCTTTGCTGCAAACCGGTCGTGATAATATGTTTAATAATTGATTATAGCGATTGTACGAGATCGCATAACGTACAGTGGCACGTACCACGCACGTTGTCCGCCTGTTTATGGATATCTTATTTTGATTGTTCTTATGGGCTTGGACGATATACTTTTTTTATATATGATATATCGTTTAATAGATAATAGGGAAAATTGATAAAAATGACGATGAAAATAAATTGAGAAACTGAGAGTTTAAAAGCTTTTTGTTGGATATCAGTGGAAAATTTGTGCGAAAAGATGGTTCGGTAACAAAGACGGCGGGTACTTTATGAAAGTACCAGGAAAATTAAAGAAATGCTTGTTAACAAGTCTTCTATCTTCTACGGGAAGATGGGAAATCGGAAAGTTGTATTCAACAAACATAAAGAAGTTTAAAAGTCAGAGTACAAGTGAGTAATAGTTTGGTACAAGTGACACGAAGTTTACATCTCTGTCGAGAACTTTTCGACCGAGCTTTATGCTGTAACTGAGACGTTCGTGCAAATAAAACACATCTTCGGAAATATTGCGTATCGTAATTCTGCACCTGCAGAACGGAATATTTATCTAACTCGAGATCATGTTTTTACGAAATTCGTAAATCACACGATGTTACAAAAATACTACATCAGTCAATCTTTTTAAAACCTGCACCCGTTAAAGACTAAATACTAATTAAGAAAATAGACAGTTTAAAAGCTTTGTCAGACACGAAACAATATCTTATAGAAGATCGAAAATGAAAAAACGATAACGCTTAAGACAAGACTTATCTTTTCTTTTCTATATTAATGAACGGTGGATCTATTATGTAACGCAACTTCGTTCGCTTTGCCGACAGGAAGATTCAAGGACAACACGAGCAACTCGACAAGGAGTACAGGATCCACGCTGCCGGCGTTCTCTTATGCAACTCGAGGGGCTCCGGCAAGGTAAGCGTTTTGTCATTATTCTTTCCTTTCGTGGTCCGTGATTCACCGAAGATAAATGGCCCTCTCGATCATCGCAACGCGATCTATTATTTGTTAGCGCGTAAAGCACCGCCCGTCCTTCGCTATTTTTCCCGTGACACGATTCTTTCTTGAATAAATTCGATCGATCGATCGCGGCTCTGAATCTCTCCACATGTATACGTGGCTCTTTAAGAAATTGGACGAGCCTTCACTCGTGCAAACAAATTACTTGTCGTTGAATATTTTCCATAATTTATCGATCGAGTTAGAATAACGTCAAACCGTTCTGTCTTTCTTAATTGATTCTTTAGACTCATATCGATCACTATAACAGGTTATTAGCGACTCAGTTGAGATCATAAGTCGACATTTATGATATTTGGGAAAGATCGATGCGTTTTAAAAATCTTGGCGGTTGCGATGTTTCTTTTGATCGGAATTTTATAATAAAGTAACGATATTAATCTTGCGCTTTGCTGAACCAAGTCTCGAATGATTTTTCATACAACGTTCATTTTAACACTCTCTGAACGTTAGACACCATTCTTTCCTAAATATTCGTATTCCAAAATTGTAATAAAACGTGTAACATAAAAAATTCTTATTCTAAGTCAAAGTATTTCTATATTAACAATTTTGTCTGCTAATAATATTCTTATAGGTATACGCATATATATGACAAGTTTCTAATGAAAATAACATTTTTAAATAATAATATTTTCCGACGAGATATTCTACAAGATTAAATATATATTTGTGATAAAAATATTATTCGATCCTTTGAAAGACGGATCTCAGGCACGAAAGAAGCTGTCATATCGTTGAGCAGACAAATCACACCCACTTTCAGCCTTAACGTATTACATTCGGGAGAAATGGAAATTTCCAAGGAAATCGGAGGGATCGATGATCTTCTTTTAATGCCACGTTATCCACCTATCGACCTAACACATTCAATTTTCTCCCTTTCCGCGTACAATAATCCTTCTTTGCTCGATAAATGAAGGATTGCTTCCTCTAATATACATTCGGATTCATAATTCATAACACTGTTTACGCATAACAAATTCAATACCGAACTATTATCCATAATGAATGGCGTAACTAATAGCATGTTATTAATGTATTACAAATATCTTGCAAATACTGTATGTATTCTAGTTAAATAACGATTATGGGAGTATTTACTGTTCGCGTTAATAACATTTCGGAGATTTATTTTTGTAAATTATTGCGTTAATCTATTGGAAATTAGTGAAATGTTCTTGTTTCAATGATAACGCGGTTTAAAAGCTAATGTCGTTTTGCCAAGTTAAACATTACGGTTTAATGTTTCATGAAACGAATAGTAGGTACGTTTAAACGATAGCGAAATAATTTTATTTATATCGTAATTATAATTTGTATGAAATTACATGGATATTTATAACATCCTTTCGAGTCGCTTAAGAGTCGCTGATCGTATTATACAAATTTTCAGATTCAATCCCTAATCTAATTTGTTCCGATGTTGTTAGATAAATACGTTCGTGGTGCTCCTACAGTCGTTCCACACAAACGAACACGATGCGTTTTAGACACGTTTCTCGTGCATCATCTACCGAACAACTGAACATCGATCGATAGAATAGTATTGGGAAACACAACCGAATTCCTACGAGTAAACAGATTTCCAGAAATTAATGTTCAACCGAGTTAAGCAAACATATTTCAATGGACCGTCACAACTGAGGCCATAAATTTTATCGCTATCGACGTTACTCTTGAAAATTATTCGCGTGAATAATAGAATGATAATTTTAAAGAAATATCGTACGACGCAACTTTTGTGGAAAATTTGTAAACTTCTCGCATATGAAACACGTCTTCGGATCTCTTTCCGTTATTATTTCCACGGAATATGCAGAGTCACGCTATGAAAGAATTTCTCAATCCAGATGACTTCGAAAGTTCGCCTATTTTTAACATTGTTCTTGTACTTTATCGTTCTTGCCCTCTATCGTCATATACTTTATCATTAGTTCCCTCATCGATCATCTCTGTTCCCTGACCGAAAAACAAGACGAATCGAACATTTATCCATTAAAGTTCTCCAGCTGAAAAGCATCGAACGACCGGCTGACAGCAGAAAGCCTCTTCGGTTTCGCCAAGAAAATAGTGTAACGACGCAATCTAAAAGAACGAGGTGAACTTTCGAGGATCACCGAGTCACCCTCTTCAACGTTTCATCGTCGAGCCGCCGGAATAATAGATATTCAATTCTTGCGTATCCTCTCTCTCTCGCTCGCTCTTCGCTCTATCTGCTCCTTCAGTCACCATCCTGTATCCATGCTTCCTCCCTCGCTCTTGTTCCGAGCCAGCGTCTTCGTCGAACAAAAGTTTGGTCGGATTATCGCGCTTTGTCGAAGATGGAGAAGCATTCAACTCGCAGCGAGTGGATACTTCGAAGCAATCGAGAATCGGCGTCTCTATCTCGAGCTGCAGCACCCTCGCCACGAGAGAGGGCAAACTTGTGAAGCTCTGACCTCGACTATGACGAGCGACTGTGACTGCGATGACGTAAGAACAACGGGACCAACGGTAATGCGAGGCAAGTTCAAGCGACCTGGTGTCTTAGAAGTGCTCTTTATCGAATCGTGTACTTGTCAGTTGTATGGTTTCTAATGTTTGTGAAATTCGTCGTGAAGTCATTGTGCGCATTGTTTTTATGATTTTGTGACAGTGCTAATAATAGATATTTTCGTGTTCTGTTGTTATGGTTTTGTGAGAGATGGCAGGTTCGTTGATACGTTTTCGATGAAGGAAAGGGCATGAATCAATAGCTATTATTAGATACCTATAAGTAAAAAGATGGCGAAAGATTCGGCTGTCAGGATTTCAGATTCGGAGCGTAGTTTGGAACACGAAGTTTCCATTTTCGGAATAAATGTACGCGTGAATACGTAACATATTTTAGGAATATTTAAAAAGCATTCGATCAAACAGGAGAAGCTCTTTTGGAACGTTAAACAGACTATGTTATTGCAAGATTGTTCGATTACGTCTCGTTATGTTATGACATCCCATTTTGTAAAGAAACATACACCGTTAAAAAATCGAAATAACCTTAGGCCAATTGGAAATTTGACTCGATTCTCGAATAACAATCTTTTCAATGTGACATACTTTTTGAAATATGACCACTTACAGCTTAAACTCGATTATTTCGTATAATTAATTATATGTAACACGATATATGGTACATAATTTCTTAGATAATTAGCTACGGCATCAAAAGTGGCGCCTAATAGCTTATTACGTAAGCGTAATCATTTAAACATTATCTAAAATCTACGTCTCCGTGTTTTCTTAAGGAAAGAGTCTCAGAAAATTTTCTAAGGACATCCTTTAGAAAATTTATCGACACATCTTGTGTAAAGCCAAGGGAATTTTAACTCCGCCACGGACAGTGAGAGCGGAGCAGGGATTGAACATACAGAGAGCAATTTAGCGATAAGGTGAAATATGAATTCGAGATATACCATGGTTCAAGAGGCGCTCTCTCTGCTCTGGGTCAAACTGTGTATACAAAGAGCCTTGTTCTTTTTAATTTCTCCGAAGCTTTTGTCCGTTTCGTAAAACTAATTTCTACAAAATTGTATTAGCCTGATGGGAACCATTTCAAAAAATACTAAGCGATAGAATTTTAGACTGGAAGTGGTGAAATTGCCTCGACTTTGTTTCATCGTATTCATTTTCTTTTTTTCTTCGCTTAATTCCGTTTCCCTTTGCAGGTTATTTTCGTAGAATGAACTTTTAATACAACTCATAGACAATCTTCCTACTCGAAGCAACTATTCCGTAATGTTAATTAGGAATGTCACTGTTTTTATATAGAACGATCTATTTCGACGATGTTAAAAGATACTTCGTATTATTAAATTCAGAAGGCAGTAAGTAACTTGAATTAACGACTTTCTAACCTTTGCCGAAATATGAAAATTACTTGCATTAGCCGATTATTTACACTACGCTTAACTTAAACTTAAATCAGACCATACACGCAATTTCCACCGCGGAATTTAACCTCGAATCGCGTCTAACGACCATTCCTACGAGATGGCTGGATCAGAAAGTTGGTGGAGGCTCTGTTACGAGACGCGGAAAATGAGAAAGCGAAACGTCGTGGAAACCGAGTAAGGGAAAACAACAATGTTATATACGTGAGACGCGTATTGGAGATGGAAGGAGCAGCTCGGGGGAAGGATAATGGGCCGCAGGAGACAAACGCGGCACACGGTACAGAGGAAACACGAAGCGCGTAGGAAATAATATGAAATCCGAGGCTCTGGACCGCGATAGCTGAGAGAAATAAAAAGAACACGGAAGGGGGGTCGAGGTAAAGATGGCGGAAAATACGCGAGGACTGGCCAGATGACAAAGCACAAAAACGAACGAACGGGGAAATTGCGGAAAGGAAGAAAGTCACGGCGCTGCCGGATTGCAGAGGACGGATAATAAAGCGACGTGAAAAGGAGAAGACGAAGAAAATCGGTGTGTGTTCTCGGCGAAACAGAGAATTAAGGGTGCCGACGACAAACGAACGACAAAGCCGCGGGAGGTGCAGGCCCGCCGGAAGGAATGAAATATGAAAAACGCGCGCGTGGCTGAAGAGTATCGACTGACGCGCGACAACTCGAGTGGTGGCGGTTTCCGACGCGTTACAGCGGACAAGATGGAATAGCGGCGCGGAAAGGTGAACGAAACCCGGATCTGGTGATATGAAAGGAAGAAAGCGGGAGGAGGTGTCAGGTTGATCAGGAATGAGAACGTAGAACTTGGAAATTAAAAGAAGAAAGAGAGTTCGTAGGTGATAGATGGAGAGAAGTTGAAGATATATGGTGTCTTGCGAGCGTGGATGGAGTAATTGGAATACAGTTTATGTGTTTTCGTTTGCATTATGCCGAGGTGTTTTATCGATTGATTATTTTAGTCAACGTATATGATAGAAATTGTATAATTAGCCCGCGTATAGATTAAGATTATAGAATAAAATGATCGTAATTGAAATTGGTTAGAGTTCTGTAATTATTACAATTATTATATATGCTATTTATATGTATTTATATAGGGTGAAGCATTAAAAAGAGACTCCGAAATATCTCACGTATTTTTGGTGATCTAACGAAGCGTTTATTTCTGGATGGAAATGCACCTTTTCGTGCTTAGTTGCGATAGGAAACAATAAATTTAGTCTGGTAATAGTATCCGATGTGATAGATTTGCGAAATAAGACTTGCGTGTAAAAATCGATGTACATCGTGCGATTTAAATGGGCAATGTTAAAACGTGCGAGTTTCATGTTTTTAAATATCTGATTTTGAATGAAGGGTAGCGGACATAACTCATATTAATCCGTAGCTACCGTTTCTCAGAAATGTTTCTGACACAAATTTATTGATCGAACCCTTTGTAAAACGTGAGTTATGGTGATCTGTGAGTAACATGCGATGCTCGCTGCAGATAACGTGTCTGAACCTTGTCAAAAATGGGATAATCTCACTAAACTTTACTTAGAACACATACAATAAATATGATATAACGTAGAAGAACTAACTGCCCATTAGAGGAATGAGAGCCATATAAGACAATTTTGTTTTTTTTCTTATTGTAAAGAGATCTAATATATTCTTCGAAGTTGCGAAAAGATTTAGCAGTGAACGCAGTTAGAATTTAGTTAAATATAAAACTAAACGAACGATCTTTTTAGAGTATGAAACACGCGATTAATTTCGGACTGCTCAAATTTCATGTATTTCATATCACAATAAGTCGATCTACAAATTAACGTCATACGAAATTCTTATCTGATTTTGCATCGACACTACATTACATTTCAAATTCCGAAAATTTTCATTAAATTGGCCAATTAAAGTTTCTCTTTATATCGTGGAGTATAAATACAAGTATTCGGCAAATAAAGCATGAGAAGGTTCAAACGAGGAAACAAGAATATACTAGCACCGTAGAAACTAGCGAGCCAAAGGGGAAACAGATCGGATGAACGAATAAACCAAATAACGACGCCTTCCGTATCGACTTACACTTTTTTTCATTTTTTTTTTCCTTTCCATCCTTCCTTCCTTCCTCCTTTTCCTTCTTTTCCTCTCGTTCTTAGCGGCTGCTCGATCTTTCCTGTTTCTTCCTTTTCATTCCCTTCACGTTCGACAAACGAGGTTGAGGTGCATTAGTGGTGTCCAATTACAGAACCGCAATGCACCTTGGTTGAGACACGTTGTATCCTCGGAGACGCGGACGGCGTTGGGAAAAGAAAAAGCGAGGGACGCTGGAATTTTTTCGGAAAAATGTTAAAGTTGAACGAAAGCGAGAACAGCCGTCGAGGTAAGTTCTTGTGATATGCGGTTGATGGATTTTAACTTTGGTCTTATTTGCTTCCGGTTGTTGTTTTAGATGTTTAACGTAGAGGAAAGAAGAAGAACTGAGAGAAATAGACAAATTTGGAAGAAATGGGATTTTATCTGGTGTTCCAACAAATAAGAAGAATAAAAGTATATTATATTTTCTCATTAATTCTATATGTGAAATTAGTTCTTTTTTTAGAAAAATGTAGCCTTTTACTGTAACTGCAAGAGTTATAATTTCTTTCATTATTTATAAATATTCTACCAAAGTAATAAGTAATTTTATCGAATAAGAGACACTCCTATATATGTATATGTATGTAATCCATTTAAAAAAAGAATTCATTCGGAAACAGATGAATCCCATTACGAAAAACAGTCTCAATAAGAAAAGAGAGCGTGGTTTATCGAGAAAGGTTGAATATACTTCTACTGCGATCGTATCAAGAGAGGAAGATTTAATAAGAAGAAAATTTTGATATTTGAGAAATCTTTCGATCGTAACATTTTTAATCAGAGTCTTAGTACTCGATCACGCGAAAAATATTAATTTGAAGAAAGATTTACCTGACTATTTGTTATATGAAACTTCTAAAGTGAAACTATGCGAACGAGGCAGTCTCGTCGCTTTCGGAATTGCACCGTAGAGATAAACATTTCACTAAACATTTCGAACACGTTTCTAGCGCACTGTCTACTTAACAACTGAACAGAACTCAACGATGGCGTGCTTGTAAACCCAGCTGTGCCATTTCTATGAATAAAGAAATTCGTATTTCGGAACGTTGACGCGATCGTAAATTTTGCTCACTACCATTTTTATATTTTTTTTTTATTACGGTTTGAATTATTTCATTAGAATATATAATGTAAGAAATATTCGTAAGAATATGAGAATTTAAAAACCTAGAAATGTAGATGTTACTTGTACCTCGTTTTAGACTAACTAGTCGATTCTTCCATTCAAGCTTGAAATTCTTCGAACGTGCCCAATATCGTGGAAAACAATTTAACAACCAAGTAAAGTGGAATCATGCTTTACCTAATAAGCAATACTTTTCCTAATAAAACAAACGAAAAGGAAACGAAAACAAATACCTTTGCATTCCTCGTTTTAAATCGCGCTACAATCGTAGAAGCGTTTTCTTAGAATCGTTGGACGTGATACCGTTTCTACGACTGAACTCCCATCACGAGAAAAGCACTAAGCGAGTATGTCGAATAGCGAATATCCACGAGAGGAAATTCTTCTGTCATCCGGCACAAAGAGCGCACAAAGACGGAACAAATACGGAAACGAAGAAGTAGAACCGAATACCAAGGAAGAAAACTATCTATCGGCGTGTTTCGAGAAAATGTCTACGTGTAACAAATAAGCAAGGTGCTCTTAAGCCGGATATCCTGTGTAATAGGGACGAACATCATGAAAGGAAATGAAAAATAACAGAAGCACTTATTCAGTTACGTCGAAGAAGCGGTACAAATAAATTCACTTTATCCGAATTAAATTACATGCAGATTTAAGTAGAAGGTGGAGATAGGTTGATGGCTCGTAAAGGATACGCGATCTGAAGTAAATGAATTATGAAAAGAAACGTGGAGATTGCAGAGGGTCGCGCAGGTGGAAGAAATTACCGCGGTAACTGTGTTCGCGATCAAGATGAAACGAGGCGAGTGGATTTTTTCTCTTTTGTCTATTTATCACACGAATTACTCGTAGAAAATTTGGATAGAATTTTCTTTGCATGTATAAGACGCTTTAATCGAGTTTGATTACTTTTTTTCGTAGCAAATAATTTTATTATACCAGTATTTTGTTTAGAATATTAATTTACGGAGATGTTATGATATTAGGTTGTCCCAAAAGTTTCTTTCGCTCTATAAGGAAGTAATAGATGGACAACATTTTTTGTTTTATATTATTTTATTGAATTATGTACGATATGGAACGAAAGAAACTTTTGGGACAACCTAATACAATAATTTGAAGTTCGCATTTATTTCGAGATGAATTTGCAGGGTTTGAGAAGGTTTTTAATCGAATAAAATTTGGTAAAAAGCTCGATACTGCTATTTGTTATTAATTTGTTATTAATTAGTCGAAGATAGAAGATTCTACTTGGCTCAATAATTTTTTCAGATGTCAAATAATTTTATTGTATTCCATTTATATACGATATACAGTTATATGAAAATGTTATAATAATTTTAGACTTGTTTCGTTAAATGTATAAAGTCTTCGAAGGAATTTTTTAGTTGAACAAAACTGGATGAAATTTATTGTGAATTACACGGAAATTGTAGGTCCTTCCCAAATTATTAAAGTATCATGCAAAACGTCTTTATTAAGGAAACTGCTACGATATTAGCGGACTATAAACTAAACGAGGGGATAAAAATTTAACCCGAAGCAGAAACCATTTGTGTACTTTCTCTTAGATGAGCGTCTTCATCTCATATTGCATCATCAAACTCCATTTTTCCAGTACATTTAGCCGTCGAGTTTATCCTCTGAAGGTTTCAAAAGCCGCGTACATATTTTCCGCCTTTGGATATGCTCTTTGCAGTTAAAGTTTGTCTTGCACTGGAACGAACTGCAGAATGGAAGAACAAAGGTTCATGCTCGACACGATAGGAATCGGAAGATCTTACGCATCTTGTATGCTCTTTTCGCATAAATGTGCATTTAAAACATCAATTACTATGGATGAATCAGTCATATGTAAATTAATTTATATATAAAAATTTGTTGCCTTAATATTTTATTTAGAAGTCTTCCTCAAAGCTTTTCCTTAATTTGCCCTCGACGAGAGAAAGTTCCTGTTTCAAATAATTTCACTGAAATATGTTTTGATTTTATCAATTTTAGTATTAACATGTTGCGCACGATCGAGTTGCAGATACGGATAATTTCAGTTCGTATTTTACAAGAGGTATCAAGGATCTGGCACAGAATATCAAGTTATAGTCACAGAACCTGGTACGTCAGTAGAGTGTGGTAGAAAGTATAGGATATTCGCTAGGTTATACACTCTCGAGGACCATATAGACTCAGGAAGTACCTTTGAATGATTTTGAATGGCTTGATATCGCTGTATGCTCCTATCCATTCAAATTATTATTCAAGTACGGTTTCTATTAATTCTTTAAATAACAGTCAGTTTCTGTCTGCAGTTTAATCTCGATCTAAATCTCTTTATTTCGTTCCATAAATTTAACGTGTTTAAGTAACGATTCTTGCATTATATCTTTACTAATTAATTAATTCGAAATAAATATCTTCCATTTACGAAGAAAAGAATCAAGAACGAAAAAAGATGAATTTACAACAATCTTCTATTACACAACGAAGATCATCTAATCTACTTGCAAGACACTGGTATAAAGATCATCTCTCAATCCTTTCAACAGTGTTAACAATGCCTCGTTTATCTCATCACTCATCATTACACCCTTACAAATTGGACGCTCTGAAATCCCAGCGAAGGAAAATTAGCAGAATCACAGCGGGCTAAACGAGAACTTCTCTTATCACGTTCACGACGACGTGAAAGGCTTGTAAATGTTTCCAAGGAAATTTTCGTGGAAATTTGCGAGGACAACAATTGGACCGTTTCTAATCTAGCCGGAAGTGAAGGCGAGGCCACAGGAAGGACACAGGCGAACGGATACGCGAAATGCGCCACGTGTTTCACGACCAAATTGGCGAAGAAAAATGGCAGGATAATTATTGTTATCGTCGCCGTGTCTCGACCTCCTTCTTCGCCCCTTTCTGTCCCAGTATCACGTTCGCCCACTGTGACCATCTTTTTAAAAAACCGCTGCCAGAGAACGCGCCGTTTGCCAAGACAATGGCTGCCACCTATGAATTCAAATTACTGTCTACAGGCGGCTAGAATTTTTAATTAAAAAGCAACGCGGCCGGCTACGAACTGGCCGCTACCCGATGGCCGGGGTTAACGAGCATGAAATAACGAGTGTGACGTCGTGTGAAAAGTGAAGATGTCACTCTTCCCTTTTACCTTTTGGATTCTGCGTTTCATGATCTACCGCTTTTTACCTTCCTTCTTTTCTTATTTTTTGTTTCTTGATTTGATCGCGTGGTATTACTAGAGAAATTTAGTTCTAAACGTCATCTTCGTGAAATGATTTTGTCATATATGGTCCACTCGAACCTTCTCCAAGTATTATCAAAAGCAGACATTACTTTCCCAGTATGTTCCTAAATAATGTCAGTCGTGATCACTGATAGTTCTACATTCTTCCACGATCATTTCCAAGCGTTCATTTATCCATGTCGTGTAAGTTTTATGTTCCTCTTGCAAGACATAAACTTTATCCAGAATTCGATTACGATGCACTCCGAAGAAATTTCCTTTTGTATGAATAAATCAATCTTCTCTCCTCTTAGCTCGTTCTTTCAACACGAAATTTCTTTGTTCGCGTGTCCAGTACTTCCAACCGGAAATTATATTACATTTTGTTCCCATTACTCGTTGTTTTAGCATCGAATATATCCTCAAACGCGTGCGACAGTGATGCATCATTAAAACGCGTTCTCCGAAGACATCATTTTACAATTGGAGATAACAATAAGTGAACAGATAGTGGAAATAAAATATACAAATTAGCGGATAAAAAGATTTTGTATTTGTATTTTATTTTTTTAATTCTATTCTTGAAAATATGAATTTGCATAAAAATCCGCACGCTGATAATAAATAATGATACTTGTTTCTACTAGTTGTCCGCTTATTTTTCTCCTCGACTGTATATTTTTCTTCAACGTTTCTCATACTCGTTTTGTCTTCGTTTCCCGTTTCACGATCGCGTTTCAGTCATTAAAGTAGTCGTTTTTCCGCGAGATACGATCCACATTAGCAAAAGCAGTCGTTCAAAGGACACGACTCATCAGAAAGCGGAACAATCGTCGCAAAAGTCTTGATGAATAACGCGAAACCAAATGGACGACCTGATTAACTCGAGTTAACTGCTTGATGCGAGATTCCTCGACGAAATTTCCATGAAACTGGAGAGCACACCGCGACACGCGAGCTTCTCCTCGAGGGGTTTCGAGGGATCAGGAAATGAGTTGAAGTTTTGAGAGTTCTTGGCACGTGTTGTGAATATCCCGTTCTATCCCGATGACTGTAACATTGCGTTCGAGTTGTCGAATTTTGAAGAATATTTGAAGGATATCCTTTGCGAGTTGGTTTAGTTTAGGGTGATTTTTATGTTATTCTTGTTTCTTTGTTTTATTAGTATATGAGCAACATGCTGATGTTGTAACTGTTATTTATGTCATATTCTTGCTATAAATGCGTCGAGAGGTTTATATTATGATGCACATAATGAAATTGAGAAACATGGAGACTTGGAAATGAGCTAGCTCTGAAAAGGAAAGGTCGTGAACGGCCCAAACTTGAAAAATAGTCAAAAGTATTAGATATTTTCTTAACAGCGATAACTCAGCTTTAAGAGAACAAACCACCCTTCAACCCTTCCCACCCTTCATGAAAGTTTATTCCTAAACTTGTACGATACGAGTATGACATCTCATGTATTCTACTCCACGAACTTTTGTTGAATTGTTAACTGATACATTGCCGAATAAATTTTGTATACCCTGCCTATAACACTGAAGTCATAATATGCATACATGTACAATATATATTGTTTATCAACTTGATTGTGAACACACTAAATATTATTCCTCCTGATGTTAAAGTTTGGAAAAACGGATTAAAAGACGTAGCATGGAAAGGGTCTCCGAATAAACGCGCACCTTGATATATACCGCTCCATTAAATCGCAATTGTAGAGGATAAGTCATAAATAGGTAATAAACGTGGATCAAAGGTAGAACGAAGATTAAACGAGAACGCTATCAGCATTGGCACTTTAATCTCGCGTAATTTAGAACGAAGGCGACCGAGATGATTTCCTGTGCCGGACGGTCATCGATTGAAAAGGCGACAACGTTTGCGAATTATCGAAATTGCCTGATGCAACCGGAACGACTGACTCGCGTGCAGGAACTTTTTGAAATCGATTCCACTAGCAATGGAATTCGAACGTTACGCGCTGATTCGTCGTTTCGCGGTGGTTAGTTTGTTCCGGTTTGAGAATTATCGAAATCGATTGGACCGCGTGTTTCGCGTCGATTTTCAAAGAGTATCGCGTCCGCGTAAATTTGGAAGAAATTTGAAACCGTTTCACTAACATAAACTTGTTATCATAGATCACTCATTTTATCTTTCAAGTTTAAAGTGAAGTTCTTCTAGCTATTTCTTAGTTTGCAAGGAGCAGCAGTTGTTGTTGGCCGACGCTATTCTTAATATTATCTCCATAAAATGAATATTAGATGTCCACTTTACATCAGGTATCCACTCAAAGTCAGAATACTCGAATTAAAAAAATGTTGTTCTCTATTTCTATTGTACTCTTTTATCAAATGAGAATAAATTTTGTCTCTTAATATAGGAGATAGCTAGAAGTCAATGGAAATGCTAGAAGATCGCATTATGCATGGAATTATGCTCAACCGAACTCTGCAGCATAGACCACATCGCGTGATCTACGTAGAATGAACATGATCTTTCAATTAATACCGTAGAATACAATAGAGAATTATTCGATGGATCGATCGAAATTCCTCCTAGTACTATCCTGTATACGATACACCTCCCGAAACATAGAATTTCATTGATTTTTACATAATTAAAGAGATTTCACTTGACCAATCCGTTCATTATATTATTAATTTATACAATCGAGAAACAATACGCACAATACAAATTTTATTTTTATGCAATATCTAGAATTAATTTATATGTAAAGTGATTTTAAATAAATAATTTTAATTGTTTGGTGTATGGAGATATTTTCAATTTACACTTTTGTTGGTTAAACTTGTTTATATATTTAATAATATATTTCTTATTTGAACGTCGGATGGCAATGGTAAACATGGAAAATTTGAACACAAAATATATTTTAGCGAATGTGTCGTCGACTGTGTCGTCAATGCAGTTATTTTCATAAAAAAGACACGTATTTATAGTACGATATAAAATCCAGTATCCTGCAAATACATATATTCGACTCTTCCATAAAAAATGTGGCTTTTTAAGAGCTTAGTTTAAAACAATGAAACTTGTCACCAGACTAATTTTGTAAAAGAAAAATGGAAAACTTAATAGAAGAATGGCAAACGGTTGTACCAAACGATAGAAGACACATCATTGATTAATTACTAATAGATAACTACTTATTCTTACTCAAAATACGAAAAGAATCGTATTATTGTCTATGATCTAACTTATTACTTTCAATTTATTAATGTTTAATTGTTTTACGAAGTAGCCGAACAGATGTTCAAATAGAATCGTGAAACATAGATTATTTTTACAAATTATCTCTAAATCGTTATTACTTTCCATTAAGTTCTCCTTTTTCTTTTAACACATTAATAATTCTCTTTGCCGTGTCCAGGCTCTTTTAATAGAGCGTCTAATAAGCTTTACTGCGGATTTCAATTTAATTAAAACAGAGACGCTTAAGACGCGTTCACATCGTGTATATTATTAATCTTGGACCAAAGCGAAGCAGCTCGACGGAAAAGTTTTATCGTTTGAGTCTTCTAGCAGTTTCACGGTTTTACGCTGATTTATGTCGTACCACCTTCCGACTGAAGGGAAGAAAATTTATTTTAACATTGCCACACTATTTGTTCTATACTTATTATCATAATTTTTGTCCTAGAAAATCATAATATACGTTTGTTTAATGCTGTTATTATCTATCGAATGTAGCGACTTTTATTTAAAAAATTTAATTCATGGAAGACAATTATTACTAAATTATTCCTGATCACGTTTGTGCACAAATCTAAGTATTAGGTTGTCCAAGAAGTATCTTTCTTTTACAGACACGTCTTTTACGACGATGCATCTTTATACAAACATGAAATCTAACGTTGTGATCTCTATTTTGATAGAACAAAATGTAATCATATGTAATTCAATAAAAAAATATAAAACGAAAAATATTGTGCGTCCATTATTTTCTTATAAAACGAAAGAAACTTTTCAGACAACCTAATATATATACCAATGACGCAAATGTAAAACTTGCAAACAAACTGTATTCACGTTTTCAATTAACAAGCTCCAATTCTCAATTTCTCTCGTGCTCCATTTTATTTTCCGAAACGGAAATAAAAGCCCACAACGTAATACAACCTTCAAATTGAAAGTCTCTATAACACTAACGAGTTTGCTGTTCATTCCTAATCCTCGCAACGCAAATTGTAACCCCTTAGACTCTATGTTTACTGACTATTAAAACAATAAGATATATCATAGATTTTTTAATACTATATTTTTATAATATAATGTCCTAATTAATTAATACTAATAAAATTTGCTCGTTACAGCATAGAAAATGTTACGAATTATCGTTTAAAAATAGTTACGAATGCTTTATTTTCTGCTACGATAAATCATACACCAGAAGTGGCAGGCATATAATCCCAAAACTAGTCAATGAGTTACATTCTCGCGTAACTTTTGTAACTACTATAATAGAGTATCAAATAAATTTTTCCAATATCGACATAAAAATCGGAAAAATGTACCATGCAAAGTATGACTTCAACGAGAGTTTAAAACCAGATCAGAATGTATAAACTGAGATTATAAATCTATCTGAGAGTACGTCGACCTCAACATAGCTCGTAATACAATAAATTAACAACCATCTGAAGATATTCCCATCTGATTCAAAGTTCAAAATCCGGCTATGCAGTAGTAATTTGTGACAGTATACTGTGATACTGGACATGAAATAATGTGCAGTATCGTACGTGTCTTTCAACATAAAATACTCAATAAAATAGAATTCGCTGAGTTTCTTTCAACTCTAGAGTAATAAGTAAGTGTCCTGATATCCATAATCAGCAGTGTAGTAACGCTGACAATGAGCGATAGTGTATAGTATCTACTTCCTTTGTCTTTATGCCATCTCCTTAATTAAATTTCCGATAGCTCCTCGTATCGTATACGTACCAAGTCTTTTTAGGTAGATATCCATTCGAGAGTAAAACTATCGGGAATTTACTCTCGAAGGTATCTCTCGCTAGCCGACGATTGTCCGTACCACTGTCTGGAGAAAAATATTCTGCGGATCGGCTTGTCGGACCGGGATTCGAGTCCGAATCTTCCGCTTGCTAGGCGGATGCTTCCCAATTAAGCCATCCAGGTCGTCGGTGAGTATTTCCTCCCAAACTCTTAAGACTCGTAATGGCTGACGCCGCCAACTTGGATAGTGACGTGGGTAGTCGTTATCCAATGTCTACTAACGAGAAAAATAATCTTGAGAGCAACTCGCGATAGCTTTACCTTCAAATGGACACGTACCTTATCATTTGAAGTTCCCCGTTCCAAGTCCAATGTCACCAAAGTCAGAGGTACGGTGTTCACCAAAATCGGACCGTGTCGCGATACGATATGGTCCGCGAGGCTGCCTGAACGTTCACGAATGAGCGTGTCTGCTTATCGGGGCGATGATTCATTGCGGTTATCTCGGCGTGCAGCAGTTCCAGAGCAAGCGAGTGAGTAAGAGAGAGAGAGAGAGAGAGAGAACTAGACCAACGGTGTAAGGAAAATGGGGTGCTCGTTCGCGAAGTAGAGCGGAGAAGCTCGCTTCGGTGTCAGAGTCGGGTTAACCGAATTCAAAATTATTACGGTCTGCTTTAACTCCCTCTCTCTCTTTCTCTTTCCCTTTCTCTTTCTCTATGAACGTATCCATCCTGTGCTCGTACCATCAAACAGAGATGCCAGAGCGACGAGGAAACGAAGACAGGCCGACGAAGACGGGGTAACTTCGAGATGGAAATAGTGCAAAAGGCGAGAAGGTAGGCAGGACGAAACGTATGTGCAAAGTTTATTATGATCCAGCAGCGTGTTTCATGGTGCCAATTACAAATTCGATGTTGGAACGAGAAAGTTTTCAAGATGCGATAGAAGAGAATGCTGGGAGGGGGACGAAAGATCGAAGATGCGGGAGCGTAGATTTGTGGTGAGATGATAATTGAAGGCAGTGGCTGATGCTTTTCTGGTGATTGAAAATTGATCGTAGGATATAGTTTACGTGGAAATGTAGATATTATGAAGCGTGATGTTGTGCGGTTGGGCTCGTAATGGGTTGTTTTGTGAAGATAAATTTAATTCTCTTGGTAGTTTAACGTGTTCACTGCTAATCAAATTTTCAGTAAATAATACGTTGGATAGTAGCGATTGATTTTTACGCAGTCAATGTCTATCTTATAAAATTTTGTCTGTGCGTTTTGATTGTGAATTATCGTAAAAGAGTTTCGTGCAATTTTCTGTTTCTCCTTTATGATTTGTAGTAACTTTGAATAAAATTATTAACGAATAATAAAAATGTGAGATGTAATGAATTATATAATATCTTTAAGGATCTTTGCCACTGTGACAGTAAATCTGTATTCCCACTTAGCTATAGTGTCATTGACTAATGAGTATGTAGGTTACTTCAACATACTAAGTTTGCTTTCACATTCATGATTCCAGCAGTACATAATGCCATCACGTTAAGAGGCTTGTGAATTCTGTTCTGTAATCGTGTTACGGTCAAGTGGTCAATGAGAACGCCAAACAAAATGTTATCGGCTAGAGGTTTCCCACAATGCTCAGAATTGTTAGAGTATTAATGACGCAAACACACAATCGCGATACAATAAAAATCTACAATTTAGATAGAATCGCGAGTAGTAAAAATCCATAACATAATATTTCCACTAATATTCGAAAATTATTCTGTACAATTTACTGATCATACACGTTCAATATCCACAATTAGGGGAAAAGAATTCTACAAAAATATTCTTTCTAAATCCTCCTCATTTTTCCTCTTTTATACGATTCAGCGAAACAAAAAGTTTACAAAATCACAACAATGCAACGCGTTTCTTTTCACTTCCTCCACTTACATGTTCTCAAACCTGGGTAACAGGCGTGTTCATTTAATTTCGACCTAGTTTCAATTTGCATTGGCCTGGTGGAACGACGAAAAGGGAGAGCCATATTTTCGTACTTTCCCGCTACGAAATCCTCACACGTCGTTCCGCAACAATGGGTATGATTTAAACAAAACGCACGGGAAGCCCGACGGTAACGGAAAAAAAGAGAAAAGAACTGGTAAACCGTTCGAATTCTTTTCATTCTCTTTTTTTCCCTCCCCAGGGAAATTCAATAGGAATAATCCTATAATTGCCTGCCGCTGCTTCTACATTCGAATCGCGCTTGCGGATCGTGATATCGTGCGGTGGATTTAAAGTATGTGCCATGGCAGGACGTACAAGCCCGCAGGATATTTCTGACACTGATTAAACCTGTTCGTTACCGTTACGGACCGTCATCTACCGACGAAACTGGAGGCTGTCGAGCTCGAGAGATAGCGTTGAATCATTTTCTCATGTCGATCGATGACAGACCGTCCGGTTGTGACCAATCAACGCTTGTTAATAACGACGCTCTTGGCACGTTTATCTGATTCGAACCGCCACTGAATGGAGGTTGTAATGGCGTTAATAAGTACGACATATACACTACGTCGGTCGTATGGAGTCGAGCTTGTCGTATATCATATCACATTTTCATAATACGTAGTAACTTTACAGTTGAATTACGTTTCACTTAAATATTCGGTTTTAGGATAGCGAGCAAAAAGGTAACAGAGCTCTAGAAATAAGGCGATTGCAAAATTAATTAGAATACTGCATGAAATGTATATGAAATAAATAGAAAATGGTAGGCTGCATGGAAATGATAATATCGCTGGATTCGAGTTGAGTATTTTTTAATAACCAGTGTTATATAGTATAACGTAAGTATGCCATGTAATAGGATCGATAATTAGTGATCATAGTAATGTGACGAGTAATGATTAACAATCCTAGTCAAATAATATCAACTAAACTTGAATCTGAAAGACAGAAACAAGAATTATAGATCAAACTAAACTCTTTTATAAATATAGGGTCTTTATTGAATAGAACGTGGCTCTATGTTACAAGGCAAACAGGTTAACTATACTCCGCTGCCTACTGGAAAAGATAAAATGCTGCATATGTAGCCCTGGGTGTCAGTGTATCATTCGGCATCGCTATATTTGATGCTTTAATTTAGGTTCTGCCTATATCGCAGAGGCTACTATAAACGATGGGGTATTTTCAGGTTATGTATGGACGTTGGTGAAATATTGTTTTTCCGTAACTTCGTTTCGTATGTTCGTTTCGAATGTTGACAGAGAAAAAAGAATGGAGAGAATATAAAAGGGCCATTTCTCTTCGGTGCAAATGTTGGTAAATCAAAGTGTATTGCAGTGTATTGGATAATAGCAATCTGAATGTTTAATCAGGACATTTCAGACAAGTACAAATACGAAGCTGTTAATTTGTGCAGTGCATTTGATTTCGAGTGAGTTTGGATTTCAAAATGCAGAAAAGAATGGTAATAAAAATTGAAAGATACAAATCAATACACTAGCGTCGAGACGCTAGAGTGTAACATAGTATCCACTATTTTTAATAATATTTAATATCGGAATTAGATGAAAAACAATGATACAAAACAACAAGTAGAGTTATCGTTTCAAATAAACTAACCTTTTTATTCATTTTACTTTACTAATTTAATTAACCTTAGTAAATTCTACAATTTAATCTAAATTTGATTTTACATCTTTATTCTATAGATCTTAAACATATTTTACTATTTTCTTTTACCAATCTCACTAATTAAAATTTCATAATTTAACTCAAACAGAATAACTCGCGATTCCACATTTCATCACAAAGAGAAAGTTTAATTCTACGTTTCAACGACAAGAGTTAACGCGTAATGCATTCTCTGAATCATTTTTAACCGTATCTTATATTTCTATCGTTAAGAAAATTTACTTAAGTTTAAGCAAAAGTAAAGATATTTTAAAAATATAAGAAACCATTTTCTCGATTGAAACGAAAGCGTGATTATAACATAAAAAATTCGAGGATGACAACGGAATGACTATTTTATTCTACAAAGTCTCGTAAAGTCCAAATTTTTATTGCACTTTCATCTCTTCCACTTTCGACTATGTTGCTCGCACACATATTTCAAAATACAATCTTCCTACGTTCGCGATTTGCTTCCGTTATCATAAACAAAGGATGCTGTTTGTAACGTGAGAAACGGCATTCTTATCGCGACTACTACCACCTTGATTACTATGCGATGAAACAGCGCGTCGCCTGCAATACGGCAGGATAATTAGAATGAAAATTAATATTACGCCCCGAAAGGAGCGAGACGACCGTTGAAACAAGAAGAAGCAGCTGTTCGAAGGAAGGAAGATGAATCTGGAATCCATTTGAAACCATTAATTTTCTTCTCCGCGACGGTTAACCGAGTTTATATCAAGTTGATCATTTTACCCGCGTATTTCCCGAAAGAAATTTTCTAGAATTTTCTCTGTGTCCAATTACATGGCATAATAAGGTGTGACGTGAACTTCAAAGTTGCGAAATGGAATAAAACGAGACAGAATAAAAGTTTGCGATGCTTTTTTTTTAAGAGGAAGAATATAATCAGTCCCAAAAGTCTAAATACAAGCCTTAAATGTGGAATAGCATAAGTTAGTTATAATAATACTTTCGATATGAAATTATACAATTTTTTTTTTATTTTATATAATAACACGATTTATTATATAAAAAGGAAATCTTTATTTTTAATTTCTCTTGATAAGTCGGCACGTAAAATTCGGGGAGTGTATAAGGACTTTTCAAATTGTCTTTTTGTTTCATTGAGTTTTTATGAAAATATAATGGCACATGTACAAAGTTAATTGAATATTAAACAATATTATAATTGAATCTAAAATTTATAGAAAAATTAAAATTGTATGATACTATGAATATTTTTTGACAAGCATATTCTATAATACATAAAAATAAAGCATAAATTTGACGTCTAGAAATACAAAATCTATGATACTTTTCTTATTCTGAAGAATAATAAAGATCTATTTCTATAAAAGAAGTGTAAATAAATTTTATATCTTTTTTTCTTTCTTAAAAGTTCTTTCAGTATCATATACATAAAAGAAACGCGATATTTTATATTTTCTTTATTCCGGAGAATAGCAAGAGAAATGTTATGTATTGCTATAAAAAAGAGTGTAAATAAATCTTATTTCTTTCTTTCTTTGTTAAAAGTTCTTTCATTATTATATGTGTAAAAGAAATCGGAATTCTTTTCTGTTAATAACTCAGGATACATCTCGTATATTCTAGACTATGCTTTATGGTAGTTGGAAGCACATTATACATGCTATTAAAAATCTTGCAATCCAAGCATTTTAAAGTTATACGATACTCCAGAACGCAAAACTTGAGAATACCTCTATATTTCGTTACATGCTTTTAAAGCTTTGTAATAAAATAAGTTGGAGTTCTTGTTACTCCGTTGCGACTATAGCAAATGTTTCAAATAGACTTTCCGTAAAAAAATACAATGGTTAAAGCAATATAAAAACACGCGTTTATAGCGTTTAATAACTGAGTCAACTAAAAAATCACATTGATCAATATCAAAATTAAGAAGCAGAAAAAGTAATATCTTTCGAAATTTAGCTTGGAATTTACAATTGTTCGTGTCCCCGTATTTATTTGCGATAAATGTACTTATGGAAGTCAATCGTTTTTATTTCTTGAATGTTGAAAATTAAAAATAAAGTTGAATAGAAATGAAACGTTTAAAATAAAATTGTCATTAAATTTAGAGAATTAGAGAAAGTATAATTGGTCAGTTTGAATTTTAAATGAGAATTGTAGATTCAAATTCGTTATAGCATAATTATATACATACGTAATTAAAGACTCCTCGTTAATTAGTTAATTATTGCAGCAATACACGAAAATTCGAGCGTGGTCTCAAAATTTGCACATCCCGACGATGTAAATACGACACAGTGCTTTTTACGTTAACGAACGAGTTTCACAGGGATACTATTATATTTACCCTTGGAATGCCAATATTTCAACAGCGCTATCTCAGCAATTTCTACAGAATGCAAACAGTAGGAATAAACCGTGGAACAACAAATCCCTGTTTTATTAAATTTCTCCTCGAAGAATCGGCCAATGTTTTCTTATTAAACGATCGAATTATTTCGATCAAACGCAAACATCGCTTGTAAGCACAGTAAGCACTATGGAAGAAAAAAGATTTATATTCAATCTATGTAGTTTGATAAATGCTCGAACATAGCATGTACGTTTCTATTAATGGCTTATCTATTACGTTATTACAGTGTTAATTAATGAACCGCGTATTGACCAGCAAATTATTGTTCATTAATCCTCATGAATTTAAGCTTGTTATTTCTATCCTATTTATAAATAATATCACTGCGTTTACATATCTCTATATCGTGTGTATGTGTTCTCCGATTATATTATATAAATCGTATTGAGAGAGAGGGGGGGGGGAGGGAGAGAGAGAGAGACATTTGCGTCATTGAACGTGTGTAGATGATGTGTGTGCATCTAATTGACGTGTGAATTAGCGTCAGATTTATGCCAAAGCATACTTCCATTAGAACGCCGATCATGTAATCTCGATTGACTTTTAAAGTATTAACGACATGCGTAATTATTACAGTCATCCTTCATTAGCGCGCGGTAATTATTTCACGTGTATTTTATGCCCGATGATGAAAATTACTTGAATGGTATTCCCTTGTACAGCAGAAATATAATTAGACATTGCGAATCCTGTGTAATATGTCTGAATGGTAGAAAATTTGGAGTTATTCAAAGCATTGCGAAAGAGTTATGATCGATGAAACACGTTTATTGACTAAACATGGACTTGGCCGAATGATTTTATATAACAAGCGACTATGTTGTGTGAATGAGACGAATACATTCGGATAAGTCACAATTTTGAACAATATCTTACAAGGAAGAAACTTGCTTCATTAAACAATTGTAGATGTTTCTCTTTAATTCTCTTGTTTCAAGAATTACACTTGTTTTTAATCATAATTTTTACGCTTTTATTTACGTTTTCCATTTTTACGATGGCTATTCTAAAGAAATCTTCTTCTGGTATCCGATATCACTTTCCAAGATGGAGGAGTCAGGATCAGTGCGCAACGAGTGCATCCGGTAATTAATTCTGTCCCTTTATTCGCTCTACCTGCGCCGTTTCCATTGCTTTCAATGGTTGAACCCACCGATTAATCACGATCAGCTGGAAGGAGGCGATGAAAAATATGTCGGGGATGGGACTATGACATTCATTGCTTGACGAAACGATGACGAACGAGTTCCAAGCAATCGAATCGCGTTCGTGACACGCAGAAATGTTGTGAAGGGATTATTGTGCTCAGAATTTGTATTAGTTAGTTAATAAAACGATTATCAGTGTGCTGGATTAAGGACTGTGAAAAATATATTGATATGGTTACTTGAAAGATGATGTAATAACCAACGTGGAAAATTATACTTGTATTTATTCTATTATTACAAACTTCAATGTTTATTGGAGTATTAAGAATGTTGGAGTATCACACGTAATCCCATGTAATCTCTAAATGATTACAATTACAATAAACAAGCTACATTTAAAATGTAGAAACAAACAAATAATATTATATGACAGTAAAATTTAGTTGAAAAATGTGATAATAGAACGCATTTAAAAAATAACATTTTTCATACAGTATGCCATAATTATATGTAATTGCCTAGAAAGTAGTAAACGTGCAATATGGATAGGGATGAGATATGGATGATAAGAATATCAACATCAAAGAATGAAATAAACCTATACTAGACTACTAACTATGCTATAGCAGACTCAAGACGTATTCCAAGAAATCCGTTTTCCATTAATACACCTTTCTCTCATTAAACGACTCCGAAATGAACTTCTCCATTTTCCGTGCAATAAGGTCAACGAGCGGTTTGTTAAATCCCAACAGCATTAACATTTAACAAAGGTGGCCGAGCGCTGGCCGACAAAGTATGCTCGAGAAGGCACCTCGAACGATCGTGAAAAACTTTCGGCCAAGTTCCCACGAGTTTCCTAAGTACAGGACTAATGCAGCCTCGCGTAACATTGCTGATGTCATAATCGAAACTTCTTGCCTACCGCTGAAGAACCAAGAACTCTTTAAATTCACGATCACGCAGATGTTCCTGGCCAAACCGTCGCGACACCGCAGTTGTAGAAACGTTAAGTGGCATTAGGGAACCTTGGATCAAACTTTACGATTATTTTTACAGAGGAATTGCAATTTCAAAGCTCTTTCCCTCATCATTCCCTCAGACCCGGAACATCGTTCGAGCGTTTTTCTTGTCTAGGTTAATAACGATTGAGGACGAATCGATTCAAGGCACGATCAATATGAGTCGCATTCGACCTTAACGTGACGATAAAAGAATTTTAGTGGCGATTGAGAGGCAAACTTTGCCTGTACTCCATTGTCCGTTAGCACGTAATTAAAATGGAATTAGCTGGTTTACGAGAGCGTTGCGTATATTGCTAATGGCGGAGAAGTAGACGGAAAAATCATTTCGTTTTTCGTAGGGTTACGTTTGGGAACCTCTATTTCATTTTGTACATATTTAAAATATCGAAATATTTACAACAGCGAACAAAAGAAAGTTTAGAATTGCTAAGCAATTGTACAAGATATTTTTTAACGTGTTGCTGACGAGCAGCTGAAATATATATAATATTCATTCACTGCTCTTGTCAAACGTACACAACTCTGTTTTGTAAAATTATGGTACCATCTATAGTACCATCTATATTTAAACTTTCTTTTGCCCTCTACTGTACGTCAAATAAAATTCTCAGCACGTTATTCTACATATTGAAAGTTAATATTAAAAGCTGCCGTATATGTAGGTAATTGAAATTGCACATAATAACAATAGCTTCCAGTGACATTTTACTCATACAATGTTAATGTATATACATAAAAAAAAAAAAGAGGAACAGAAATAAAAATCGGAATGTACATTATTAACGCATAGGATTTAGATTGCACGACGATATTCATTTTGTTAATTTCCACGAGTGAGACATGAAAAAAACATGAGAACGGCCGTTGAAATCGAGAGGAAATATTTTCAGGATTAAAAGCTGTATATCACACACAGTGAATATACTTCTGTTACTGTGTACGATATTTTCTATTTCAATTAGTGCAGAATTGCCGAGGCATTTTATTGCACAAAAAATAACGAATTCTTAAGCAAAATCAAATGGAAAGAGCGACGAAGATGACGACGAATTTAATATCATTTCGATATGGAGTGTTTAATAAAGCGCGCGTTAGTGAGCTTTTAATAAACTCGAAAAATAATCTTCTAAGTAGTTGAGTCGGTCTTAATTCAGCCCGAATCCTTTGGGTATACGCTTTATTACGGAGATTACTTGGACCTTTAAAACACCGTTTGACGCAAAATAATATTAAAATCGATAATTCGTCCTGTGAAGATACTATTATGCCGCATTTCTTTGAGATGGGAAATTCGGTGTTTGATGAACTCGAAAAGGACGGAGCAATTCGTTCGGTGCAATAAAGGTTAATTGTTTTTGATCGAACTATTTTTATCTTTGTTGTGTAGAATATGAAATTGAAAAGTTTCCTGGAAAAGCAATCCATAAGGTAAAATAGTAGATCGAGTAATTTTTTTGATTTACCAGTTGCAACTTTTAGTTCTAGTTTTTAAATATTAGCTATACACATTTGAATTTATAATTTTAATGACTCTTAGAAAATTTCGTCTTTCTTATATTTAGAAAGTAAAGAAAAATTTCATTAGAGGAAAATGTACATCCACTTTTGTTGATTTTCTGATTTTTATATCATTTGATAGCTAGAAATAAGAATTTTGTCATCAAATAATTATAGAAGGCGATTGCTTGATAGATTTAAGGATATTAGTCTTTCGAAAATGGATGATAAATTCAAAATCCTTTGTAAGAAACGAATAATGTCGGTATAATAATGTTTCTATCTAATTTTCAAAAGAATTAAAAAAAAAAGTTTTAACGTGATAATAGTTGATAACATATAGATTTCTGAAATTGCTCTGTAAAACACGAGAAAAACGACTTATCACGTTATGGTTCTAATTAACGCACGTCTCATCCATGTTTTCTTAGTTCTTGATCAAGCTTCAGTACGCAGCTCCTTCGCATCGCTAACAAACTTCAAACGCGTCTCAGAGCGTAGTACACGCTAATGTCCCTATCGCTCATCCCTCGATCGAAACGCTTTAATCCCATGAATCGGGCAACGTTCCCTTCCGATCCAGTTACATTTTAATCACAGTCATCGAGGAAAAACCATATCGGGAAGATAGGTCGAAGGAGGTCTTTCGCGTAGCTCGTTGTCCCATTTACACCGACCAGTAATTACGTCGGCAAAACTTGATAAAATTGGCCACTTTAACCGTTCGACGAGTCGATGATCGAAGGCCAGATGAAAAGTCGTTCACGAGGTCCAACCGGGCCAGCAACTCTTCGAAACTATCCATCGAAGCAGCTTTTCTGTCGCGCAACCCGCCTTCACCCGTTTCCAAAGTCGTCGACGTTTGAAACTGTGACACAACGCTTCTAGAATTCTCTATTCTTACTCTACCGACACCAGATAGCCATCCTGACCCTTTCACGACCATCTTCGACGAACCTTCTTTCACTCTGTGACACGCAAAAAGGACTTTCTTTCTTCCTTTCGATCTCTCCTTTTATCTACTCTCCACCCTTCTTCCCTTTCATTCGACTTCGTTCATTCTTCCACACATTTCACGAATGTTCCTATATTCCATCTCATGTCCCTTCCCATGCAATACTATTCGTCTCACCTTCACACGCAAAAAGGACCTCCTTTTTTCCTTTCGATCTTCCCTTTCATCTTCTCTTCTCCATTCTCTTTCCTTTTCATCCACCTCCGTTCATTCTTCCCTATTTCCTGCGACTATTACTATATTCGATCTCGTGTCTCTTTCCAGGCAATACCATTCGTTTCACCTTCTTTATTCCTTCCAGTCGGATTATACAGGGGTGGAAGCTAGTCCAAGCATAGCGAGACCATGTATACGAGGTTGTAAATAATAAAAAATGAACCACTTCCGAAAATGAGTCGTGCGCAACCCCTACCGGTGGCCCTTTGTCGCACGACACTTGTCTCCTCGTTTGAGTCCTTTGCTATTATGCGTCTCTCCGGTGCCAGTACTTTTTTTCTCTGCCAACCTTCTAGTTCTTTTTCATTCTCTCCTGTCTCTTTTCTTTCTCTGTTCCATGTTCTTTCGCGTGGACTTTTTGCGTTCTTTCTTCGTGCTTGCTGATATCGCTGTTTCTGGATTTCCGATTCGATTTTTTTCGTTTTCAGAGTGGAACAGAGAAAAATAACTCTTCAACGAACTCTTGCCTGTATGATAAATTGCGTAATACTGCGTGTACGCATAAGAATTGAGAGCTTAATGGAACTTAAATTTGGAGTTTACACATTTTGTTTGTTTTATAATATCATTAGATTTTTCTTTATTTTGCGATGGAAGATAATTTCGTTGAGTGTTCTAACGTGAATTCACAATAATCGGAGAGATTTCATTCATGAAATGAATAAAATTGTTAAATAATAAAATATTTATTTGGTAAAAAAACATATCATTTAGTTCTTTCTTCGAAAAAATATGTACAAAAGAAAATAAAGAGCTAAAGAGATACGTCTGTTTCCATTTTTCTGCAACGTATAACTCGTTCCTGGAGTTTCTTTTATTGAATAAGATCTTTCAAAGTGCCTTGGCTAAATTCGGATTTATGGGACATATTATACAATACTAAGTGCTTTATTAATTTTACCATTGTATCGCGATTTTATCTGTAGAATGAAATCGATTTACTTTATAATCAATCATATTATAATTAGTGTTTTATAGTTTGTTTCCTATTTTCCTATCTTTCTATCTTTTAGCGAAATTTCAAATTCCTTTATTGTATTGTAGAATATTTTTATACTCGCTTGAAAATGAAATAAACGTCGGATGGAAAGTTTCTCAGCGAGGCGTCTTTCTGTTCTTCGACCGCAACTCTCTGGCATTTCCTGTCTCGTATTCTCTATTTCCTTTTCTCCTTTTCTTTTTTTTTTTTTTTTCTCGAATTCAGGAAACTTTCCTTGCGTTTTGAATTACAGAAATGCATTCTAAATTGCGTGTCCTGGCTGGCACAGAGAAAAGGAGCCACGAGAAACGTAGCACTTTCGAGAATGAGTTGTGCTCATCTCTCGCCAGCCGTTCCTCGAACATTTGTCTTGTAATTTGAGTCGCTCGGTGTACCATGTTTTTCCGTATCCGTTACTTTCGACGATTGTCTCCATCGATAAACGTATTAAACTAGCTTTCAGCTTAATTAATCGATGATTCAATTTTCTGTTCTTTTCAAATCGTTATATGTTTCTTTACGTACTTCAACAAACTCATAGATATTATTTCTTTGTGTTATGGTAATCTGGGTAGTATTCCTAACTTTTAGTGATAACTAACAGCTAATAAGATAATTTGGTACTATACATACACGTAACATAGTTAATGCTAGTTTCGTTTTGCTATTAACAACTTATATTATACGCAACATTTTCATTATCGTTAAAAAGATGCTTTACACAAGTAAACTGTTTGCAACACCAAAAGAAATAACTACCATTTAATTTACATACGGTTCTCTATTCTTTGACTGCAGCGATCGCCTGATATTTTATTATAAACAACGCAATAAGCATCAATTAAGACGCAAATTCCATCAAAGAGAGCTGGGATATGAAAATAACTGAATTGTCTTTCTATTTGCCTTCTTACTTTAAGCTTCTGTGCTTACTACGCGTATTAACTTCAAATGTCTCGTACAAAGTCCGTTTTATATTCTTCATTACCCGCCATTATTTTGCGGGAGTTCTGCTAGTCTTTCCGTCGATCCAATAAGATCATTTCGATATGAAAGTATCACAAACACAAGAAAATGAAAGGAGAAAGAGGAGAAACACCGTTTCCCCGTATGCAACCTCGTCGACGTTCCATCGGGAGGATACGCTCCTGAACGACATTTCACGACTCAGAGGGGAAAAAAGGAATAATAAAAAATGAACCACTTCCGAAAATGAGTCGCGCACGTCTGTAGCCGTCAAGGCTTTGCAACACGATACTTGTTTCGTCGTTTGAATCCTCCAGCGGTGTTTCAACCCCTTTTCAGCCCTCTTCTCTCCCCTTTCTTCGGCAAACACCGCTAAAAGAGAAACGAAATTCGGCAACGCTTTTTTCGTATCTCATTCGTTTTCCTCTCTATCGTTTTTTTTTTTCAGATAAGATGTCGTGGTACGATTCTCTGTTTCCGCCCCCTTCCTTTTTTTTGACTCGGTCTCTATCTTTTTATTTCCCCATTGACTTTTAACATGTTGTAGGTAAAAACATGCTCCGGTTGAAATCTGGGTTAAGCCACGCCGTTCACAATTTAAAAATATCGGTACGAACAGAAGTTGCTTAATTACCGGGAAAATGACAGAGTAGCGTCAACGTCGAGCTTCGTACTTTTAACGTTTCATTTTTAACTCGCCAGCTACTAATTAATGGCCGACCGTCTGCTTTACGTCGCTTCTATGAGAGCAATTAACGGAATCTTCAAAATAATTTTGAATCATTTTTTTTACGCTGTTCGATATAAGTTAATTACATAGATGAGTTTAGGATACATTAAAAATTTATAGGGTAAGAGCTCCTCATTAAAAATTCATTCGGTAGATAGGTTGTTGCTTCATAAAGTTAAATAAATGTGAAATAAACGCTTAGCAAGCGTTCACATATATTCCATTCTGTTAGATGAGAAGAGCAGTTTTTAAATTTAATATTATCGTTAACATATTCAATATTAAATTATTTCTTGCTTGATTTTAGAACGAAATATATATTTTTGCTATATCTATAAATATTTTTTAAACATATGTTCCTTTCTCAAAACATTTCACAGATTTAGTTTTGAAAGACATATCTTTGAACCTAAACGGTATATTATATTCTCTTTCCACTTACGTCGTATTAAAATATTCCATTTAAGCTACCAAATTACGTCGGAATGACAACAATTTTTAATCAGAAATAGACTTATCTCCATAATAAAAGCAGACAAAAATTCACTACCTTCAGCTATTTTGTAACCTACCTAAAATTGTTATCGTCCTAACCTACTTTTCACAACGCTCGGCAACAAATTTCGCAACACCAAATTTCCAGCAATGAATATTCATGCTGTTCCATCTTTCACGGCGCTTTCGTTGAATTCGACTCCGTCGTAGTCGATGGCTGGGAAATAATGCAAGAGAAATGAACATTCTGTAAAGTTCAAGGGACGAACTGGTCTCGAAACGATAATCTGAACAAAAATATAGGTTCCAGATGGCGAGGGAATATAGGCGATGCTCATGGATAGAGGCAAGAGCAATCTGTTCGGTGAGTTTAAGCAGCTTGTGTCTATTTGCCCGACACGGAGATTCGTTTGAGAAGAAGTCTTACAATCTCGCTTCGAGAGCTAAACTATCAAGTTGTTTGAGCGGGACGATTTCACCGGAGGGTGACAGGCTGTCCACTGCGTTGTAGCCAAGGGCGTTTGTGACAGCGTTTAGTCGTGCCGAATAAAGCAATAAAACGTTTACCTTCTTGACACGCGTTAAATCAATATTGCAGTTTATCCTATCTTGTCTTCAGGCGAAATATAGGAAAAAAGATACACATGTACACACAGGGGAAAGAGTGATGCCGATTTAATCGATGAAATAAATTCTACGTTGCTTGTCCAACGGAAAGTAATCGTTTACAGATTTATTGTATTTCTTTCCTCTGTGAATTTATCGATGCGTCTGATCGATCAGATAAATGTTGCGACAGTGATCCTAGTGCTGAATCGAAAATTATTCGCTTTTATTAATACCATACTCGTACATAGGCTCACGAAAATACTTGGACACTTGTGGAAACCTATTTTGTATATATTTTGCATAATATAGACGCGACGTTATACAATTATCGCGTTGATAAAATACGAACGATGAAATAAAATACAAACGATCAAGTTGATAAAGTTTGAAACAAATCTGAAAATATATAGATTATATATTTGCGAGAAAATCTGAAAATATATAATTGCGAGATATATACGATGTAAAATACTAGATAAAGTAAAATTTCTCACAGTTTTCCAATAAACAAATAATCAGTAGCCTAATAGGAACTCTAATGTGTATAGTTTTATATGAAGCAGTTGTGTTAATGGTCCATTGTATGGTTCTTCACAGAATAATGTAAAGTACGTAGCGTGTTGCGATGGTTTTAATTAGGCACGTTAACTCTTCTAACAAAGCTTAATGAAGCGAATACGGGTATTTAAATTCAATAACCACGTGTTATCTGTTTAATACTCTGTAACCTAATTTTCCTTCGCTTATGAGAAAATTACATTACTGTTGATACTACAGTTCTTCGTTCTAACAGATGAAGTAAGAATTAATGGCTGTTCTAAATTATATACAACAATATTATAGAATGGCAAAATAGAATACCTACTTAGTAGAGGGTAATAAAATAATTCTCTAAACATCACGTCGTACCATATTATCACAATCTTAAATTCAAAGATGAGTTTTGCAAAAAAAAGATTAAAAGCTTCGATATTCTTTGGAGATATATTAACAAGATACAACTTGCACAAGTTGTTATATTTCGAAACAATTTTCGAGCAGTCAATGTAGAAAGTGGAAACTAAATTTTCATATCAGAAAATACGTCGTCATAGTTGTTAAAGATAATTACAAACTTTTCAACAAACTCGGTAAATTAAACACGAACTACAAACGAAGACTATTCTTTGCTTAAACATACAAGTAAAATACAAACGATCGAATTTTCACGGTATTACAACTTAGGCCGTCTTCTTAATGAAATACTTCGAAACTTCCTGTTGCAATAATAAAACTCGATAATCAAAGTTTAACATCACGTTTGCATCCAATTTCCTTATCTCAAACTTTAGAATACAGACAAAACATCCAAACATTTAGGCGAGTTTGTATGACGAGAGATTTAGAAATTATGTACATATTCCAAGATTGTTTAAATTAGTGTTATTTTCTTTCTTACTAAACATGCACAGTGTCGCTAATTATCAATATTTCCTTCCATACGACGCTATTTTGTTTCGACAAATATTCACTGCTGTATCGTTAAGATTATGAAAGCACTTTATGTTTAATTTTAGCTTATATAGAATCTACAAACAGAAACTAAAAAGAAATGAATAATATTATCGCGAAAGTTAACTATTTTTACACAGATAAGTAACATTTTATCTCCGAGTTAATGAACCACAGACAAACTTACCCCAAAATTCAACCCTCAACACATTCACCCATTAAAAAATCCCTAAAACAAAGGATCTTCCATCTCACTTGAAGTAACCTTCTTTTTAAACCTCGTTCCTTAACGACGAAAGAACATATAGAAAAAAAAAAAAAAAAAAAGAAAAAAGCAGCATCTATAAATTCCAACAAAAAATAAAATCCGTCGAAATACCAACAGCTCGTACAGTCGCAAAACAATCGCAATTGATCGGCGTGCAAGTAATCGCGAACAATACGCGGCATTCACCAACTTCATCAACGTTCATCGCAGCGAACAATCGCCGGGCAAACCGAATACCGTCGCTGAAGTTTGGCCACCCCTGTTAAATAAACTCTTCTACAAGGCGGCGGGAATTCTTGTTTTATAAAGGTCCGCGACGGCCCTCCATGGGAATAATTATTATCCCGGAAGTATATCGTAGATATAACAACCGTATTCCACCAGGGACACGTTCCTTCGGGGGCGGCACGAGTTGCAAAGGAAGGAGCCGGTGTACATCCCGTCGTGTCGCCCCTTTTTCACCCCCGCCGGTGAAACTTGTCTCCAGTGTTCCCGCTATTTTCCTTGTCGTGCCTTTCAGCGTCGTTCCTTCGTGCTGCCGAGCTTTCTGACGAACACGAAACACGTCGCACCCCTTCTTCGTCGAACCCTCCGCAACTCCTATCCAGGGTTGGCCTGGCTGATTTGCGTGGGGGTTGACCGCGCGCGCAACAGAGGGTGGAAAAGTTTACATGCGGCTGTACACTGCCGCTCATAAGTTCTTACGCGAACAATTTTGTGGACTTGTATCACTGTTTATCCATGTTTATGCGTTAGCGGTATATTAAAGTTTCAAAATTTATTCGTACTGTTTCATAAAAAGATTCAAATTTCATTCTTATTGGATTGTAAGTGATTCGAGATTTTTGAGAAGGTAATGTGTGTAATATATTTATTAGAGACAGTAAGTAGTGGTTTTGACCATTAGTTTGTTATTAATTCGTATATTCTTGTATGTTACGATTAATTGTTGAAATGAATTACGATAGTCTCTCTATGAATTTGGAGGAAACTTCTTTATCTTATTTATAGTTTAACGTCCAAACCGGTAGACAATAATAAATTCTTCAAAAAACAGAATTACTCTATGATATCTTGGATGTCAGCATTTATAATTTTGTAAATAGCAAGTTATCTTATTATTCCCATTAATTTTCCATTCCAATTAAAGTTAAAGTATAAAAATACTCTACCAATTTTCTACTCTAACTTTATAAAACTCCCAGTGGTAGCGAGATCCGTTATTTTAAATTTCGCATTACTTCTGGGTTGATCTAATAAATTATATACTATCACAAACTTTTGGGCGGTGGTGTATATTTAGTAAGCGTATCGCGTCCATGGAGACAACCAGATGCACCGTGAAACAAAGACGGAGATAGGGTCGGAGTTAAGGGGTTGAGGCTGGTGGAGAATAGCGTAAGTCGAATCGATGTGTCGACAGCGCGATGCATCGTCGCGTGCTTTGTGCTTTTGTGCACCCGCGTGTGGATGCTCGCGAGAGTGCTGTTGGCAATGTTGAAGTAGTTGAATGAAGTATAGTCGGTGGGGTGCACGTAGCTTGGAAGGCGGGACGTATGTTTGGAGACAGATTTCTGCGTGTCGGTCCGCAGGCACGATGATTATTCGGTAATTAAGCGATTGGTTGGGGGCAAGACGCGAGGGTTGCGTTGGAATTCTGTGTTGTGGCGGGTGAAGCTTACGTAAACGCGTTCGGGGATTATTGTTTCGGTTATGGGGTGTTTCACTATATATTGGCGATATTTTGAATGTCGCGTTTAATTGGCCAGGTAATAGGGGCTGGAAAGTTATCGCATATCGAATTGTGGTGGTATATATTAAGTTGGCTAATTAATAAAACTCTAATTGCGTGGTTTTTTAATCGAAATATTTTTCATATGATTCAGCGTACTTTCTCATTGATCAATTAATTTCATTAGTTTAGATTTATAAAAAATTATGCGTCCTACAATTCAAAAGTTCTTAAAATTTGGCTATTATAGTTTCGTCATTTATTTTATTTTTCACTACGTTTAAATAATTTATACACGTATGTGAATGGAATAAAAGATATTTTTAACTAATTTTTAAAAGATGTCTAGAAGCTCATAGCACTTTTTCCAAATTCGAGAACATACAGGTTAATCATACGAATATCTGATTATTTATGGTATATAATAATGAGGTTTAGATATTTTTATTGCAAATTCTCTTACTATCAATTGTACGTAATTCAGAGTTTTCTTCTTCCTTAATGCAGTTAATGACTGATGAGAAAATATGTGCGCGTTTAGGAGGAGGATTTAGAATATCTAACAACGAGAATGATTTACTCAAATAAATTTACTCAGTAAAAGAATATCTAACAGCAGTTCTTATCAAAAATATTCATCAAATTCAATAAGTCCTGTGTGATCACAATGACTGCCAGCGGAGTTATAAGATGAAATTCCTGGGAATATAACGTTGAATTAAAATTTATTGCAAAATGTAGGATTGAACGCATACATCGAAATACTGTTAAACGTAACATCAATTGATCTTCTATTTTCACACAATTCTTTCTATATTTAATTTCCAAATAGTTGCAGTAACGTGCAACCTGATATTTGCGACAGAATTTAAAATCAGTTTTATTACCGTTAGCTACGTTCAGACTACATTTCAGACTATTACGCGGAAATTGCAGCAAATAAAACGAAAAAGAAGTATAACTTCGCGTCATTTACTCGTCGAAACAAAATACAAAATAAACGTTGATTTAGAATTAACATTGCCGCTGTTAAATTCGCATCTCGATTAATTTGAATTTTTTCCGTGCTTTTCCAAGATTTAATTTCCAATTAGCCCCAGCACATCAACCATCGGTAATGATCTTTGCAAAATACAATTTAAACGGTCGCACAGTGGGCGCGCACCGTCAGAACGAATTAAATTCGCCTTGAAATCAGCGACCACGCCAAGAACACCCTCTTTTCGCTCGCACCCTTCGCTATGCCACTGCACTTTCTCTATCGCGCACGTGCACGTACTCTTTTACCCCTGTACACTCGATGTTATCGGATGGTTGCAACCATGTACGTGCGTGTACGTGCATTCTATGCATCTGTATGCGTTCACTTTCTCTGTTTTTCCTCCGTGTTCCGATGAAACTTTCTCTCGGATAGGGTGTTGATACCATTGCGTGAATATGCATCCTACTACTTGAATAACGATTCAATTAGGCCTGTTGTTTTGTTCGATGCACTTTAGCGCACTTGATGAGAGTGAAGTAGTCACAGAGATGTACAGACTGTTTCGAAAATGTTTCGTCATATTTTTAGTCGAAGTTTTTGCCGAGTTTCTCGATTAAAATTCAATAAAAGGATTTATTGTCCAGCATATTAGAAGATTTACACTAAGGGATGAATTATCTTTTAGTTTTTAGTTTGTAACTATGATTATGCACAAAGGAAGATGTCTATTTTATTTATATCCTATTTATATAAAGATTTAATAATCCTAAAAACATATCATGCCATTATATTTTCTATTGCTTTGTATATATAAACATATAAACTATATATAGATCATTCTTTTAACTATAACGACTTTCAAAATACCAGTCTGAATATGTTTCTTATTCTCGACTATGAGAACACTTTTCACCCCTTTAAAACAGGATATTACTGATGTACAAAAATACACGTGTAAAATATTTCTTCGGAAACTACTATATGTCGAAATTACATGAAAATCGATTATTATCATTCGGTATATTTCCTAATAATATCAAAAGAGTCAAAATAATGAAGAAGGAAATAGCACGAACCATTGAAATAAACGCATCTAGGATTTTAAAGTAAAGTAAACGGAAGGAATATTTAACTATCTTTTCCTTGTATTTTTGTGCAATTACGCGATAATGCGAACGGCGCTAGTTTGCCAACAAATTGGTAGAACCTGTTTATGCGAAATTCATGAGGAATACCTGCTTCTGGTACGTGAAATTCACGCGACTTAAACATGGTAACATTGCGCATTAGAAATGGACATTACGGCAATAATTGCACAATGAAAATAAATATCGTACGTTGACCACGAACAAAGCTCTGATTACGCTATCTCGTGTGCCTTTTGTGTCTAATGTGCCTTTGTGCTATGCTTTAGACCTCTGAACGAGAATTTCGTTTCTCGGTGGCCAGCGGGGAACGCGAGTTGCGCGTTTTGCGCCTCGCGAAACAAAACAGACGGACGTAAAATTATGCTTAAACGCATTAATAGTTTCCACTTTTCGTAAACGTTACGCTGAAAACGAGTGTAGAATTCTATTGTCCTGTATAAAGAACCACGAAATCGATGGAACCCGATAAAACTGATTGAAAGCTTTTAAAAGCGAATTAATATTGAGTCGTGCTGTGTGCGTTAAGTCCGTACATTTTCACCGTTTAAAGCGACTGATCAATTGCTGAAACTTCGGAATAATATCGTGAAATAGTTAACAATTTTATTAGCAAACTGCAACAATTATTTTTAATTCCATTTTTATATCGTCTGTGATTGGTAATGACAGATATAACATTCGGCGTTAAAAATCTCAAATGTCTATATAACGATCTGAGAACTCTTTATATAAAGTCGTATAGTATAGGTTTTAAATAATATAAATTGTATAATAAAAAACTGTATTAATTAAATATTTTCATAACTCACATAAGATAACGAGAGTATCATTTAATACTATACAGTTTAACAATAAAACGAAACTTCTTCTGGTTTCATCTCATAAAATAAGCAAAATCGTATAAACTATGTGAATTTAGTTCCTAATCTGAATAACAATGGTAACACTGAGTCTACCACATTTCGTGCATTATATATCACCTTTGTTCAACTAACTGAAGCTATACTCCTACATAAATTTTGGCTTTTAACCAAATATATTTTGGATTCGTTAAATAGCGTATAAGTATAACAAGTAGAATAATAATAACGTGTATAATAGGTATAACAATGTAGGAACGAGAAAATGCTTGGCCATTGATTAAATTTTAGCAGAACACGAATGGATATTTTTAAGAATCGAAAATTTGAGAATTTTTGTATCAAATTACTTAACTTAATGCGTTAATGAATTATTTACTATCGAGACTATCTTATAGAACCACCTTTCGTTTCTTTTGCCGACGAAATCTCTAACAGTGTGCAGTTTTATACAAATTTTTCCGACTTAAACTAAGAAGACCATTACCATACACAAAGATACTCGTCCGAGCAAGCATTACGATAATAAAGATGCCTCAAAATTCTTTGTAAATTTCTTATCGCGCAATTTACGACTACGTGAAAAACTTCCCGTTAAATGGGCTAAGAACAAATAAAAACGAAATATTTCCGCGGCATGAAAAGCAAAGTTCCATCTTCGAAGAACCACCACATCCGCGATCGACGTGCCATATCTTTTAACCAGTTGGCATCCTTTCTATTCCACGGTTCCGCATTATCGGTGTTATCGCCACACCACAACCCGCTCTTAATTCCGAAGTTCTTACGGCGCTATTCGCAAAGCCGATTCCGGGCGACTTCATTTTCCGGGTTCCTTTTGTCCAGAAAATTCCCGGATTTCCGCACCACTGCGCAACAACCACCAACTTGACTGTGAATCGCTATAAGAATCTATAGTTGCTCGTTACATACAAATAATCATTGTACGGTGTTTAGAATGTTTGGAATATTTAAAACAGAACATTACAATTTATTACAGATTATTATAATTTATATAAAATTCATAATGCTTACGAACGTTTATATATACTATTTTCTAGGATTTGAAAATTAATTATACTTTGAAAATTCTCTTTATTGCCAAAGGAGACGTTGAGCAACTTAAATGTGTAAGAGCTTCCTACTTGTTGTCAGAATTTTTATATCTGTATCTTATGCAGGTCAATGACATTATTTTTAAGCAGACATTTAAAGCGACAGACTTCTAATTGCAAAATTTCTAGACTGATCTAGGCTTTTCTTGCACCTCGACGATACATTTTACAAACGATACATGACTTTTGATAGCACTGAATTCAAGAATCTTTATGTAAAGACGTGACATGTACGGAACTTTTAAAGCTCTGCAAGGATTCGAGATCGTTTTATTTATTTATTAAATAACCTGTTCTAAGAATGTACAGTCTTAACGTACGATCAGCGCGTACTCGTACTGTGTTAAGGATGGGAGAAGAGAACGCGCATTTTATGTTCTCCTAGTTGCTTTACGTCGCCAAATTTATTAGAAGATGGCTTTTCGCCGAGTTGTATCGCGTATTCTCCGCAATGCAGGAGAACTTTAACGTGAAAACTCGGCTTCGTAAGCTTGGCGCGGCTTTCTTCTCGCGAGGCTTTCTCTCCCGAAACACCCTTTTTTCCCTCAAGCTTGCGCGCCTCCGGGTCGAAACGTCGCTGCTTCACGCCCTTGCTAATCCCCCTCCGCGATTATTTTTCGACTTGGCTAGCAAGCATCCAACTGGAAAATTCACTTCCGGCACACCGTGGCAAAGCAGTAACCCGTTTCTTCCTGAACAGCCGCTTCCAAGTTCCTAAGGAAGTCGGGCTGCTCGTTTCTGTTTCGTCACGGCAGCCTCGTTAGTTTCACTCCCTGTGATTGATTAATTGATTAACCGCCGGACTCGGAAAGTTTCTTGTTATTCCTTTCGCAATTTTAGTGTGAAGAAAAGGAAGGTGGGTGTCGTGATTCGGCTCGATCGACGAATAGGCTATTAGGACTGGTAAAATTGAGACAACGGAATTTTGAAATATTTAATTCGTTAAAGATTGCAGAGGATTTTTTGTATATTTTCTTGAGTTTTCGAAGAGAGCAATTCTAGCAGTTGAACAAATTCTTCATAGTAATATGTAATTTTTTAACAAGTGAAGCTGTATTCTGTTTTATAGTCTCAGCAATAGTAATTATTTATCCTATCTAAATTAACTTCCCATTGTCTCATATTTACTGATCTTCGAAGACAATGATAATTAGTATTCATTAAATACCTTCATCTTCGCTTAAATTTTAGAAAACGTTAGATAACACACACGTATGTATAACACGTCCGTATCGTCGCCAATATTTCCTCACATTACTTAGAAAGGATGGCACAAGATTCTCCACACACAAGCTAATAATTTTTATATCGATGTACATATCAAACACCCCCTGCTATTTCCAGTGTCAATTTACGATATCATCCTATTCATTGAAACTTTGTATCAACCTTTGTGGAATGTTAAAGTATGTACGTCGTGAATGTGTACTCGTGTAACACACACAATACATCATCTGCTCTATTTATAATCACACTCCATTACAAAACATTGTATCAAACGAAGTAATCTTTGTTACCCGTTTTCATAGCTTTCCATTATCCAAACATAAAAATCTTGAAAAAGCAGCTTCAGTACTTGCACTGAAATATGCTGAACTTTGGCTGGAGCTGTAGAACGTTCTCGCGATAAGTTCGTGAAACGAGAACATGCTCTCGGCTGTAACGAGTTTTCCTTATATGCGAGACGTTATTCCTCCTTGCCAGGGGATCTCTCTCGGCTAAATTTTCGTCCTTTTGAGCACGTTGCAGCGGGATGAGTTTCAAAGAGCGGACCGGAAGTAAGGACGGTCCCTCCTTCTCGATACGGATTTCGGCAGAGTATTAATATCGACACACGGTTTAGCACTTCAAGACACTTTCCAACGTTCGCTCGTCATGGACGCTGGATTTGCGGAAATCCTCCCTTTCATTCGAGATTCGTGCCATTGGAAATTCCCACTAGCTACTACGATCCGATATCCTATTTCACGTGCTACGAAGTAACGATTGTTTGCGATTAACCAGATCAATGTGATATCTCTCGTGAAATACGGTAGCTCGTGAAAATATTTGAATATCTACTACAGAAAGTTTTTATGCACATCCTATCACCCTTCGTAAGTATTAGAATATTTATTGATTATTAGATCGATCGATTTTTTATTTTTATTTTTACGATATTTTTACGAAGAAATTTAGGGAAATAGGAATTTCCATAGAAATTTATATTACGATAAATACTCTATTTTGGATTTCTCATAAATGCATAAAAATCCGTGGTCTGTTGATCACACACAAAACGTGGTAATTGATTTGAATCACCAAGAATACGATTTACTGGTCGAGATTATGTGTATTTATGTTCGTGTGAAGTAACGATTCAGAATACGTAGGAAAAATTTGTAAATTTGCGAGAATGATAATAATAAATGATAAATTAGCAGTTATACATTTGGTTCGTACCTCTAAGAAAATTTTAGACGAATTAGGAAATTCGAAGGAGTCTTCAAAAAATATAAATTTGACGCGAGGAGTCGATTTGCAAAAAAATTCGCTATGGTACGGCGAGAAAGTTGGCTATCGATAAATCGACGATGTAATAAATTCTACAGGAAACATTTTTCGCGTCACTTTCGACGATGAGTTTAAGTGGTTATCATATCGTGAATCAGCCATAAAGTTTTCTACCTAGTTGAACACCGAATTCCTTTAGTATGTTCGAAGCATACCTTTTCATTTTTCCTTATCGTTTTCTTTCTGTTCGCCTTCTTTTCGCGCAACCGCTTATAGCATTTCCTTGTACTTCACTTTGCACTGTTGTATCGTACAGGGCAATCGAGACTTTTCTTACTCGATTTCAAGTCGATTATTGGACGGACCGAATTGTCTCACTTCCGACAAGCATTTCTTTCGTCTTCTTGTAAGCGATTCTCTTTATTTTTTGCTTCTCCAATTATTTGGCACATACGCGTAACTAAGCATCTGTGTCGTATTGTTACTTTAAGAGCATCGTTTCTTTTTATCGAGAAGAACGATATAAGAAAGTGGAAATAATCGCTCGATGTATGATCCTAGGTAAAGATATTGTTTATATTAATTAAAGATCAATATTTACAGTGAAGCGTGAATTTAAAAGTATTTACTGCTACGGTTCTTCTTATCTGGAGAAAGAAGAAAAGAGTAGTACAAAACTATTACGGTCCTACGCGATAATATTCGATTTATACCTTCCAGATGATCCCATACAATTTAACAACTCTCGAAATTCATATTTAATCTGTTTGGAAACACACGAGCGAGTAAATGTAGCGGCTAAAGCGTACGTTACTCGGCTCGCGACATTTCAAGTACTTGGCCAAGTCCCTACATCATTCTTAACCGCAAAAACAGAAATTCACCCTGTGTCCACTCTCGACGAAAGCGACGAAAAGCACGACGTAGCCAAAGCAAACCAACGCCAGACACCCTTCTCGCGTATCAGCGAAAGGAAAAGCTGAAAACGGTCGTCGAGGCAACGTTTGCATTAAACACCGAACTGAGCTTCGAAAACATTTGTCGCGCTAACGTATGTAGCTTCTGGCTTCTGCGTGTTTCCCTCTGTAATAACCCACATTGTTCGAACCCTTATCGCGCGCGGGTGTAAAGCAGGGGAACGTGGTCGAGGGAATGACGTACGAAAGAGCGTAGCACGAGGGAGGAATCGTGGATTCGACGGTTTGAGGAGTGGAGAAAAAGAAAAAAGAAGAGCGGCACTCGAAGGCAACGGTGAAGAAAAGGGTGGGTCACTGGTGCTCAACTAGCCGGAGGGCTAAGTAATCTCGAGGTCTCGTAATGGGGGCGCGGAATTGCAAGCTCAGATATGACTATCCCGATTACGTTGATCAAATTTGAAACAGAATCGAAGTATACACAAGCTGAAGAAAGAAGAATATTTGGACAAAGTTAGATACCTGTTACGAATGTATTACTTATTTATTTATTTATTTATTTCATGTACGAGAGAGAATTCTCACCAGAGTATAAATATAAAGAACGACAGTGCAATAATAACAAAAGTATAAAGAAAAAAAGAAGAAACACAGATAACTTTACTCAAATTTCCACTTAAACATTGAATGAAAGCTTGGACCAGAGCTATAATTAGTGCTAAAGATATAACTACACTAACTACAATATTATAGCTTACTAATATAGCGAACAATTGACTGTTTAAATATTCTAAACAGTCAAATTGCTAAGTGTACGCTTGCAATCAATACTCTGTAATTTCTATGTGCGCTTTCAGATCCGTTCGAAATTGTACATTACTAACGATATTTGAAAATGCTTTGTACAGAAAATTTCTACAAACGTACAGAGCGGTCTGTAGGAAAGAAAAAGAAGAGAGAGACACTTCGGAAGGCAGGGGTAGAAAAAAAGGGTGGGTCACTGGTGCTCGACTAGCCAGAGGGCTAGGTGATCTCGAGGTCTCGTAATGGGGACGCAGAACTGCAAGCTCAGGCTAAGTAAAACGCCAGGGAAACGAAGGTCTAGGGCAAGTCGATATATATCCCCCTCCTTCAGCAAGTTCTCCTGCTCAAAGATTCCTAGCCCTTTTAGCCTTCGAGCAAAGAGCTGCACTTGAGACCGACGCAGTCGCGTGGAAGCTGGCAATTCAGAGTCGTCGACCCTTCGTGAGTTTGCGATACCCGAAGGGTTTCGTAAATCGAGGAGCAATAACAGACTCTTATTCGACGATAGCTGATACATATGGTCGTGCGTCAGCTGACTGATTGCTAACGCAGTAACGAGAAAATGTAGTCTACAGTTCAGGCACGAAGTTGGATCCTATAACGGATGGAGAGGTCTCTGGTCTGACAGATTTTTTAGATTTTTGTTTTTAAATAGAGGGTAGAGGGAAGTCTAGTTCGTAATAGTGTGAGGGAGAATAGTTCAGAATAGTACAGAGATTGAACATTATTTTTTGTTGCTTATCGTAGTTAAAGTTTCCTTTAGTTTTTGTTTGAATAAAGGCTTTGAAGTAATACCATTAAAAAGAATGTACTTTGTATTCGCCTGCTTCAGTTGTTTCAATAACTGAGAGAACAATTAGTAGTATAATTTTATACGCAGTTGTAATTTAATTATATGTCGTATAATCATGATTATCATATTATATATAATAATTGAAGGCCGTTTGTTATTGCTCGTAATTGAAATTCAATAAATTACACAGAGGCTCTTGTACGTCACTTTATTTGTATTTTCAGCGTATTTATTATGTGCTGACACTTATGTAAATTTCTCGGTTGACATTGTTGTATATAAAGTTACTCTGAAATCTCATGGATTTCAATGATTAATTGTAGTTGGGCGTGATACGTAATCACGGATAGCTCATTTTAATTCTCTAAATCGAAATGAGGAACATACGTACATATTGTTTCGAGTTGATATTGCGGTAGAGCGAGTACCGAATTAAGTAATGTACTAAGCATTGGAATGTTTTGTAAATGTAATTTCCTTCAGAATGGTATTTAAATACTATCACCATAGCTCACAATAATCAAGTCTATTCAACACAGTACGTGTTCTACAACTGAATGCACTCTAATGGAAATGTACTTTAACGAGCTGTGATCAAGTATGATTTATTATAATACAAGTACGCTTCTCGAGCGCATTGTGTTATAATTGACAGGGTCATCGTCATGCAGCGATACTGTATCAATAATCTACATATTAAAGCCTGCACTATCCTCATGAAATTTCAACTTCATTGTTGAACAATTTTGAATTTTAGATTCCTGTTCCCAATGCTTCAATTTTAAAACACTTTCTATCATAAAAAATATAATACTTACGTAGATATAAGTATAAAATATATAAATGTATAAAACTTGGATAATTACATCATTGTACAATGCAACTACAACTGTACAATTGCTTCAGTTCTAAATATTATAACAAGTACTTTAGATATTTTCTATATTCCTGCACACTATGCTCATTTTGTATGTTTTTACCCAGAAAAATATTCCACAAATGCATAAAGATTCGCAAAACTATACCAAAACGTTAAACTGACAAGGCCATAATAAATATCTCGACTCATCTCTACAAAATATCATCTCGATAACAGGAGACCAAGTTTCCATCAAAAAACTATCAGCCTCCTATTGGCGTGAAACTTTGATATAATACCCTCGTCAAACACCGAGCATTTTCAAGGGTTGCACCGATCGCCTATTACCCCGAAAAATATGTTAGGAACTCGATCATGGTGGTATAATGGGGTTCAAGGAAAGATAAACCAGATCGAAGCGAATGATGGATCGTAACCACAAACAAACACGCGAAACTTGGCATACAGATCATATTGTGGAAATGATTTCTTCTTCTATTAGTCGTACGAGTTGCCAAGCAAATGGAATCCCATCTTTTTTCCCTCGTTTTTTCTTCGTTTTCTTTTTATTATTACGACGAACTATGGATTCAATTCAGGCCCGTCGGACAGAACATCGACCTGTTTCACTGACACACTCTCAACTGCTCTTCCATTAGTAGGCAAACCTGAAAAGAGCGACTGAATGAATAGATAAAGAACGAATAAACAAAGAGAAACGCGATCTCAGAGCTTGATTCGCTCCGTCACGGGTCCGACTGCTGCATTTCTCTTCCTCCTATTTCTTTTTTTTTCCTCCTCTTTCTTTCCCTTTGTTGTTTTTTTTTTTTTTTTTTTTTTTTTATTAATTCATCAATCCGTCGACATTCTCTTCTCGTCGGTTCTTTATCGAGCATGAATGTTCGTTACAGTTATCCTCGTCGAGCGCTCGTCCAAATTTTTTTTGATCGATCCTAAAGTGGTGCCAGCGATTTCAAACCGGCCCCCGATGCGAAATGCAACCTTTGTCGTTGCTCGAAGTTGCGTGAACGTTCGTGGAATTGCGCATTTCCATCGTAATACTCTTCTAACTGTTGTCTCGTTTCTTTGTTCATAACTTTGTCCTTCTCTATCAAAGTGTTTCTTTTTTTTTTTACCAACACTCGACACGTGATAGGGCAGTGTATTCCTCGACGTTATTTGTTTCTTAACCCAGATGCATTATTATTACTATTTTTTTCTTTTGTAAAATCTATTATTATTTGTAAATCTTTTTCGATTTATGAATAGAAGAAATATTTTCGTGCAAACATTTGTGTAACGGGAGTATGGAATCGTTGTCCTTTTCAAAGAACGAGCCAATGCGATCGAACCAGGAGGCGTGACAACTTTCTTATTTTTACATGCATTATACAACGAATGCGTCGCCTCTATTGTACTTTGTGCTTGTTCTAGCATTCCAATTGCATTTACAGGAGCATATGAAATTTTAATTACTGCGAATAATCGTTTGAAAAAATTAAAGAAAATTTAGTTGAATAAAAAAACATTTGATTATTAATTCAGTCAGGATGCGAGAGAATTTATGGAATATGTGTGGAAACAAGGATTGTTTAAAAAGAAGTTAACGACGTAAAATTTGCTTTATTTCGCTTAAATTCTGTCAGTTAACACACTATCAAAGTTGCAGTAACTAATGTAATAGGATCATGCTGAAGATTCATAAGCTGCTCCTATGGGATCTTCGTACAGGTTTCATCAATCAGTATGACGTTTACAATACCCAAATAGGTACATCGATTTCCTCAGCAACTTAAACCGATAGGATTATGCTCTATAATTTATATTAAAATTCCATCATCCTTTATACAAAAATACTTTGTATGAAAAATACTTTGATCCTGATATTTCCCTACCTTGCTGCAGGATTACAGATGATGTTGTACACAGAAAACTAAAATCACGTCAAAAAGTCACCAAGTTAAACATGTTCGATATAGAAATTGCGCGTGGCGATTTTTATAGATTTTCATAGCAAACCGAACCGAGAAGACTATGTTCCACAACTTTTATTAAATTTGACATCATTCTTTATACTAAAACGCGTTTGAATATATTTCTCCACCTACTTTCTCGATATGACGGAATAGAAGAATAAAAGTAGCTCTAAAAACCATCAAATCAAGCCTATTCAACCAGAGATCAGGACTAGCACAACCAATAAAAAGAAAGTTAATTAAAATCCCATCGACCGACAACGATCGATCATTCGCAATGACCACGCTGATCGATCCAATTGTGAAATTACCAATATCCAGCAGCATAGCGACATTAACGAAGCAAGAAACGAGCTATCATCCACGTCACGGAGAGAACGTTCGTTTAATCGAAACGGGGGAACGAAGCGTTCGAAGTGGGTCATCGGTATGACCAAACCGAATATCTCTGAAAAGACGAAAGTCGCGACCTTCTCTCGCGTCGGATTGCCACGTTCCGCTTTGTCTCCATTCACAAAGACGCGCGTAACCGCGTCGCGGCGATGTTATCGGAGTCTCGTATAGGTTGGTCTACCGTTGTGTGCGGAGGGTTCGCCGTTTTCCCCTAACCTCGAGACGAAACCTCCCGCCACCCCGACATCCCTCAGGTGCCCACATCTCCCACCCAATTGGGGATTCGATCGACGTTGCTACTTCCAAGCGTGACCACCCAACCCCGTGGTGGCGCCTGCGTCGAGACGCCCCGTAAACACACCAGGAGAACCACCAAGGGAGCGAGTAGGATACCCGTGGACCAGCCTCTCTTCTCTCTGCACCACCACCGCCCCTTGTCGACGATTCTTGTCAACCGTCACGGGAATTCGCTGACCTGCGCGAGGAGAACCACTGGCTGAGAATTTCGTACGGCAGGATCTGCTTTTTACAGGAAGAGAGAGAGAGAGAGAGAGAGAGAGAGAGCTTCTCCGTGTGTTCGTCGGATCTACGCCGTTGTAGGTGTCGATATCGAGCTGGTGGGGCGTATAGAACGCGAGCACGAGTGTGGGTGTAAACCACGTTTGAACGGTGCACGGTAGGTATACCGCGGTCTCGTAGGACTAGCCAGCGCGTTGGTGTTTGTAGGATCTCTATGTAAGATACAGGAAAGGGTTTGGTTCAGATAGATCTTAGCAGGAGTCGTTGAAAGAGTAGAAAAATAACTGGTCCCAGCAATGACAAACGTGACAGAAGTAGTTCAGGAAACAACTTTCCCGTTGTTAGGCTGGCAACAGATCTGTGATACAAGTGTAATAGAATTTTCAGAGGCGGAGGTCCTAGCCTCACGGGTCGTTCATCAGTCACCCACGTTGACGGGGCAACAACAGCGAAGCTTCACGGGTGACGGATAGCAAATTTAAACAACCCTGCGTGCAGTTGTACCACTGTTTCGCTACATAATCTCACAACCCTGTTATCTTGTAACCCCGTTCACGCACACGCGTGTATGTATACGGTCACGGGTCTAGAGAAAGAGAGAGAGAGACAGAAAGAAAGAGAAAGAGAGAGAGAGAAAGAGGATACAGAACATTAACGTTAATATCAGCGTGTTGATGTTGCTACGCTCAAGCTGGATAGTAGCTATTCGGTCGGTAGCGGTAGCAGTAGAGCAGGATTTCGCAACGAGAGCTACGGGTATTGGTAATATTCCCAACATACACATAGCGAGAGTTGGTAAGGTTGTATGGTGAGTTCGTTGGGTGGTATTAGTGAAGGAAGTGGAGGTGGTTGTAGAAGCAGTGGAGGTGGATGGCGACGGTGGTGGTGGTGGGTGACGGTAGTGGAGGTGGTGACGGTGGTGGCGGTAGTGGCGGTAGCGGCGGAAGGTAGTTTCTGGGTGGTGGAGGGCGCGGATCGTCATCCGCAAAGTCGTGCGTTCACCCCGTGCCGCGACGACAACAGGGCGTCGTTCGTTCCGGAACGAGCGACGCTGCGTCGAGTTCGCTGGGGGTCCCGTCGCGAACTTTCCTGTCCTGAATGAAGCTTCGTATCCTCTCGGGCCGTCGTACCAGTGGTCGGTGGTATCGTTGAACGTTGTGGTGCGCGCGCGCTACGAGACAAGGGGACCGTGTGCTGGTGGTGTTCCGTTCGGTTCAGTGTCGAGGACGAGGGGCAAATTCCGGGTCGCTGCAGTTCGTCGAAGTGACGCGTGCACGCGAACAGCTCAGTCACATCGCGGCCACCCGTAACACTTGGCAAGGAAGGATCGCAGGTGGCGGACGTGTACGATCCTTTCTCTGTGGAACACGTGGTCGAGCGCGGCGAGTCTTCGTGCGACACACGAGGCAGCGCTAGCCTGTCCTCGAAATTTGAGGTTAGGTGTCCATGTGGCACGGTCGATCGACGCTCCTCTAAAGAACGTCCTTGTGACAAGGACGTCGATTCCTATCGCTGTAGAAGTTGCTACGGGCGCGGACATACGCGGAGTGGGGTGTAAACGGGGGCGAGAGAGGTATTCACCAACTACAGCTAGGTCTAAAGTGAATCTTGGTTGGGCGGTGGAAGGTTTACGTTCACGATCTCGCAAGCGAGTATACCGGAGGAGAAGAGATCGTCGGAGGCTCACGAAGCAGAGAGGATCCTCGAGTTCTTTCGATAGTGCAACGTTACTCGTGGAAAACACTGTCACGTGGATTTGCTCTCGAGACGTAATTAATCGGTGGAGTTTTGCCTTTTATACGCGAGAGCGGTCTATTCGGTGGAGAATCGTTGTGATCGCGAGAGTACGTATCGTTGTGTTCGTGTCTCGATCCCAACGTCGATCAGTGCGTCGAACCGAGGGTAAATATAAATGACGGGTGATGAATGGATGAATCCGAGCGAAACAACGGTATAATCAACCGGTATATTTATAGATAACGAGCTCGCTGGATCGACTCGCTAATTAGCGGTTGATCCGTAGTAAGGATTTCGTGGAAAAAAAGGTGTTGGAGTTTGTCGAGAAGATAAAATGCAGTCGCGCTCCATGTGGATGGAATCGTTTTCCGTCGAATGAGAAAAGTCTTGTGTGTTTTCAGTGATAGAGAAAGGCCGAGTTACGACAGTTTCTCAGTGAAGTGTTAAACGCAAGCAGCATCGGAGTTGTGATCCAGTGAAAACGTTGTTCAGGTGTACATCCAACAGGTTCTACGATGAGCCCATTGAAACACGTTCGAGAATCGAGCCTGTCCTTCTGATTCGTCGTGGCGTACATCGTTTTGGATTATGCTCTGTTGTTCAGCTTTAAACGTCGTGGATTCCCGCCCTATGTCGCTAGGGCGAGCACGTGAATCAACCCTCATAACGAAAATCGATCGGCTCGCTCGCGTACGAAACGTGGCCTGGTAAGTTCTACAAGAGAGAACCCCGACATACAGTTCGACGTGATATTCCTCGTAATATTCCGGCTCAAAGTTTCGCTCTTGTTCGTTCAACGAACGAGCCGAATCATACCGCGAAACAGCGACAAAAAAGGAGAGTAATCTTGGGAAAGTTTGACGGTAAGAGCAGCAAGAATAGTTCGGCCCATCTGAGGGAGGCATCAAAATTTATAGGAGTTGGCGAAAACTTCTTCAGTTCCGAATGAAAGTCTTGGAATCTTTCTTGAGCTGCAACCGGAAGACTAGCCGGTTTCCACAGATTTTTGCACGATAAGAACCAGCTGACTTCTCCTAAAAGAACGATAAGGAGATAAGAGAAGCTTACTCGAACTTGCCCTTCCTTTCGATCATCGGATTTGTTCTTCGGCACTTGGAGGTTCGAATACCATAAAGCCAATCTCGACGCGTTCGTCTATAATTAATCATGGCGTCCCTGAGCGCTCTTTGACTTCTACAAGTTTCGTCGCCGTTTAGCTTTCCGAACGCGTTGGATGGCTGAAGATCATCAGCATTTCAATGAACTTCGCTCCTGCGCATCTTAAAGCTCGTTATGTAACGGCTTCCGCCGTGGTTTCAGAATTGAAGGCTTTCATTTGGATGTTAATCAACGATGTTAAGCGTTCGAGGAACTGAACGTGCTTCTTCGTTCGCCATATTTTCTTCGTCCTCTCTTTTTCCTCGCGTTAACCGGTAGCGGAAGCTCGACGCTTCTTTTGTACATTCACGAGATGCTAAGAATTTTCCTTTCACCGTGCTTCGAGAGAATTAAATGACACCGAAGTGTCGGCCAAAGGAACCTTTCCATTTTAACGTCTCTGAAAGGCTGAAACGACGCGATTCAAAGGGATCGAATGAAAAACCCTGCAATTGAATTTCCTTCGACGTGGCAAAGAATTTGTACGATTCAACCAAACGGACAAATATATTATATAATCGGTGACTTAATGTTGAAACGTCGTTCCAATGTTATATATCTAAACCTTTAGACCTGGCTCGAACGGCGAGTTTAACGAAACATTTTTCTTCGCGACTGGCATTCGATGCTAGACTCTCGATATCATGTTCGCGTGCCTGCTCGAACGAGGGTGAGGAAGTTCTTGTTTACGCGGCCACGAAATCACCCCTACAAACATCGCCGCGTTCGATTAACTACCCTAAGGTTTAGTGGTATCGACTTACGAATACTTTTCACAGCTTCGTTTCATTAACCATCGTCTCGATTATGACGATTTCACGATTCATTTGATCGTATCGATTACGACCAACGGTGTGGTTTGTCGAGGAATATCCGATTTCGATTACGTCTAACCATATTGCTCGATGGTTATTTCCAGGTAAAAATGGTAGCGTTATTTGGGCGTGAATTTGTACGCTTCCTGAAGATACCGAGAAGTTAAAAGTTTCTTTATGAGAAATTTGTTTAAACTTGATGAACCTGTGTTCTACGTAACCATATTTCTTTCAAGAGAACGGGTTTCGAGCGTTGCTTAGTGCAATGAAATACTCAAACCTGATGTCGTCCTATAGTTTCAATGATATTGCTAATGAATGATATTGCAACGAAGCTTCGATCATATTCGTAATGATGGAAAGTAAATGTTGGAAAATTTATACAGACGTTTACAAAATTTAACTCGTGGAATCATATTTGTTTCAGGGGTTCGAATTTGAAGCGTTCTTAGTGCGATCACATATAGACAATTCGTCATACTTTTATTGATTTATTATTCGATTTCGTTGAAGAATTTTTCTCAATGATTTTTCGATGGAATTCCAATCGTGGATTCTACAATTGGTAGCATTATTCAATCTTAAAGGTGTGTGATATACTTTGAAGAATTTTGTGACATAATCTCGTATTTTAACTTTTTATCTATCTCTCTTTCTCGTATGTTTAATAATTTTAAGGCGATTGGCATTTACATACATACATATAAAATTCATTATAACTGAATATACAATATGTGAAATTTTTATTTAATTATATGTTTATTGGATTATATGGTTGTTCCTTTTTAGTTGCATATAGTTATTATATATAGTATTTAGTTTTATATAGTTATTCCTAAACTAGGATACCTGATATCATAATTTTAAAAGGAAATGTTAGTGAAAACACGAAGTATAGTGGTATGAAATGTTAATATGACCGGTAACAAAGTTTATCGCTGTTTAGCAGAGCAAATATTGCTGTTAAATATTTCACAATGCACTTTTACTCTAGAACTTTAATGAAAGTGGTAAATATTTCTGAAATGAGGATCATCTAAAACTTTCAGCTGATGTAGTTTGAATAATTCAGGTTTGACGTTTTATGTAGCACTCCACACCAACTACTACATGTACAAAATAAACTATTTCACGATCCATTTTTATATCTCTAAACATTTTTTAACGTTAATCCCGTTTGTCTATTCATTCTCATAGAATTAAGTTCGTTACGACATTATATGACTTTGTTAAATATTATTAAATTTCATTGCAATTATTTATCACAAAACCTAATAAGGCATATAAAATTTTAATTCAAATCGCTCATTCTAAATTACAGAATTATACTATAAAATATTAAACCAGAAACACAGAATTTCTTCCTGAACCTAATAAATTAAACTCAAATTTTTCACCGCTTCTATCGACCGAATAAAACAGAAATACACGATAAATAATCAAGATAATCTAAAATTAGTCTCAGTACTCTGTCACGGGACGAGGCAGCAAATAACGAATACTGCGTTTATAACAAACTTGTAAAGCCGCGTATCGGTAGATCGGGGTAGCCGCAATCGTATTCAAGTGGCTCCCAAAACGTTCATGCAAAACGGCTCATTTGCATAGGGAATCTACACAATCGAACTGTGTCTGGACAATTATTATCGAATAAACGTTTACACCCATCGAGATATTCTCGACGTATGTATACTATCATGTCCATAAGTCACCGGATACTTGCCTACTTGAAGCGGATTGTAGAATATCCGTACCTTTGACATCACGCAAATATTAACATTTGACGCAAACGCCAACTTCGTTTCACAATATGGATCGTTTTATATCATAAAATCGATTATGGATTTTTATTCCATTTACAGGAAATTGCAAAATTATACAGAGTGCGCGTAGTATGAAGAAATAAATAAAATATCCAAAGTGCAGTGCTTTCCAGAAATTCTTAATAAAAAGGGAAAACAATTTTCAACTAAGTTTCTATCTTCTGTACTGTGCTATCGAAAATATAAATTTGTAAAAAAAGCCGCAGTATTCTAATTAATAAACAACAGAATCAATTAAGAAGTTAATAAGCTCTATTTAAATTCTAGCAATTATTTTGTTCAAAATAAGCACAAGTCCGGTGACTTCCAGTGGACGAGATTATGGGCGAATGGCATCCCTGTAGATTCAAAATTCCCTGTAGATTCGCGAAATCGTTGCTCGCAGAGATTTCACGTATATCTTGCAGGACGGGCTCGTACCGATTCGTCGATCCCAATAATCAAGGACAAAAAGCGACATCCGTGTTCCTAATTAAAGCCGTGCACGGCTCAAAGATGTCATCGACGAAACTGATTAGCCGTAATTGGGGTTCGAAGCCTCGGGGCGATCACGACCCTCCTGTTTTGACAGTCCGTATTGGTAGTCGACATCGGATGACCCGCTGCACCAGCAGCGTACACAGGTGGTCGCTGGATTACCCTCTGCATCGTACGTGAAACGCGCTGATAAAAGTGGAGAATTGAAATTCGCCGGATTCATCCGTCCACGGATTATGCTGGCCAGCAAATTTTACTCTCCTCTGTCTTCTTTTTATATTTTTTTCTTTCCCCTTCTCTTTTTTAACACACTAAGCGCCAACATTGCGTTAACGCATTCTATCTGCAATTTTTTTCGACCAATTTATATCCTAGAGTCCTGGTTTCTAATATTATAGGTACAATTATAGACATCTTTTATAAATATTATTTTACAGAATATTCACACGGATTCTTACCGCGGCTTCTTTGACAGCGATCGAAGTTTGTGATCCCCCATTTTATTAAAATGTCAAACTTTTAAAGGAACTCTGTCTTAAAATTGCTTAAAACCTTAGAACTTTAAAAAAAAAAATTATCCTAATACCTTTACTGATAAATCTAATGCTAAATTCTAACTGTCAGAAGTAGCATGTCACTGTCGTATCATAAAACATACCTAATAGTACAATCTGATGGAGAAAAATACGAGGACTAGAGAGAGGCTTAAAAGAATATTTTAAAACCGTTATTGAAAATCGATTCTAAATTTCTTTTAAAAACACCGTAACAGTCACTGTCACGTTATGAATTACGCCTGACACACAAATCCTAACGGAAAAGATCGAAGGTACGATCATAGTTCCGGTGAAATTTATTCGGAATTGCGACGTAATCGAACTCTGGTTCTAATTATTGTCTAGCAGCGTGTGTCAGAGTGAAAATCGTGGAACAACGTGTATCTATGTAGGTGTACGACGGAACAAAACCCGTGTTCATCGTCGTAATCGGAAAATATGTGGATCAGTGGTGGATAGAGAGCGACGAGGGCCAGCGGAGGAAGATTAATGAAAAACTTAAAGGTGAAGAAACCGAGTGGAGGGTTCAATCGTGACGGAACGTGATAGAAGAATAAATAAAAAGGTGTACGCGAAAGTGTGTTAAGGACAATCGTGATCGCTATTCGTTTTGTCCCCTTTCGAGAATTATAAACGGCTCCCGGCCATTGGAACGCTTCGGCTCGTTGCCGCGGCTCGATACTCTGTCGTCGTCATTCATCATCGGCTGTAATTACGCGATTTGCATCGAAATGGAAATCACGTCCGACTTTAATGGCATGTTAAGGGCAATAGATCGGGAGCGTCATATGGACTTTTAGAAATCTGCTGAGCGCGCCGATAACGTTTGCGTTTGCCGCATTTCCTGGAATGAAATATCGTCAAACGTTTTTTCTAATATATTTTTTATATATTTTGATTTAAATAGGGCGCCCTGTTCATCGTTTAATCTTTCACAATCGAACTTTCGTTTCCTTTTTAAAGGAAAACAGTTTCAGTTCGTTAGGATATTCTCAGTTTTTTCCTGTCACAAATCATTTTATTTACTAAAATCTAAAGATCGGAACATAAAAATTCATAAATAAGTGGTTTTCGACATTAACATTGAAACTATCAAACCTATCAGAATGATAATACTTTACCTTCGCGATGAATAAATCAATGAGAACATGCAAGTGCTTCTAATAAAATTAATGCTGATTTTTATTGACTCAGAAACACAATCGCACAAAACCATTTATTTTCATCGTTTCCTGTATGTACTGCAGATCGGAAATAAATATGTACCTAAATATATAGATATGTTTATAACTTCCATATCACGTGTTAAATTAATTTGGTGTTAAAAAAAGCGAGATAACGGGGAATATAGAAAGAAGAATAGAGAAAGGGAAAAGAAAGAAATGATTAAAAGTTATTAAAGCATCTGTAAAACTATGGTAGAGTCTTCTTTGTGCTCTCTGAAAAGGCTCCGATAGAGCAGGATAAACGAGTCAGTTTTACAATAATTGTATTAATTAAAATCAATTTAAATAACGAGGTCTGTGCAAATAATGGAAAGACTAGATTTAATTCAACGTTTAATTAACACAAGATACTATGGTATCTCAAGTTGCTCGAATGAAACGCTACGCGAAACTTTCAAAGATTTAACAACGAAGAAATCATAATGACAAGCTTCGAGAAGTTACTAGCGTGTTGTTTCAATCTGGCGAGGAAATCGAAATCGCGGGGATGGAGACTACGGGAAAACGTGTCGACCAAGTCATCCTGATTAATCGCCGATTCTAATGTCTCAATTTATGCCGCAATCAAGGTAATTTGACGTTTAATCAAAGCAGCTGTATCGTGAATCTACGACGCGAAGTAATGAATAGCAAATCGTAAACGTCGATCGGAAGATTTACTATGATGATTATGGATACGATCGAAATTTAAAGATCCAGCGTGTAATCACGATTATGTTAAGTTCCTGTTAATTCTTTCGTATCTAAATTATTTCTCTAAAAAATGTTTAGTTGCATTCGGTTATTGTATAGGTCTGACAAAAAGAGAAAATTGAAAAAATTATTGAAAGGAATACTGAACCGACTGTATACACGCGGAGAGTATAAATAATTTTAAGAAGTGATGTTCTACACTATAGGTTTATAATATAAACATTAAGTAAATCATTGACTCTAAATAGAATTTATTAGTTGAGAAGAGTTAGCGATCCTACATCGAAGTAGACTCGACAGTGTATTTCATACTATTCCTGTTACTTTCAACATGCAAAATAGATTCATTTGTTCAACAATTTAATTTAATAGAGATATATCAACAACATGTTAGATACAAAAACTTATAACTATAATCAAATAACCCTTGAATATAATATTGAATATGGTTCTGATTGTAAAGGGATAATCGCGATGAAAAACGATTATGAAAAACAAATCGTAAACCGATGTGAAAATAATACGATGCATATAGGAATAATTGGAAAATTTTCAAAAGATATTCCAAGCGATAAACGAACAAAATCACATTCGCTAACTCGAATCGGAGATATATTTGTAAATAAATTTTTAACTAGAGCAACGATAAATTATTAAAAATCAATATTGTTCCGAACCTTGCGTATACGGTACTGTACCGGTTTTGATTGTTCGTGTCTAATATAACGTTCAATTTAATCGAATTTAGTGCAATCAAGTGCAGCAAGTGTGGATAATGAAAAAGTTGATCGATTCACTTACCATTTTCGAAGAATATTATGCTGAACCATCGAACAAGATTAAAATGTACCTCGGTCTTCTTAGATCCATGATTTTCTCCTGAAACAGATTAAAAGTGTATTTATATTAAAATGCACGCTTGTTCGTTGCTGTTTGTAAACTTTCTATAAATTATCAAATACTCGCGCAAATTCGCTGGATCTAAAAAAAAAAAAATGAAAATCTTGCATAAATATAAAATTCATTATGAATAATGACATTTTTAAAAGGACTTTATTAACGAAGGGTGTAAAAAGTTTGGATCGCTTAAAGGGACTAAAGCAATTTCCATATCTTAAACACGGAACTGGCGAAAAAGCTCTCGTACATGTCTTACGAACCTTTTAGTGGTATATAAAATCCGCATAAAGTATTACCTAAGGCATGAACACGAAGGAGAAAGAAAGGAACAGGTCGGTTACTATTATGTTGTTTTTATATGAACACACATATGTAGTGAATAAAGAAGTAATGACACGCTTTCCAAGCGCTGTGAAGAAGATAGGTGCAAATGAATTTTTTCAGGACTATACCAATCCACGAGGTATTTTTTCCTTTCGCTAAAGCAACGTCGGTCATATTATCATTGCGTATTATCATTATACATTTCAGCTATAAGATAAATAGAGGGTAGAAATATTTAAGACGATGTTTTAGTCGAATCTTATCGAAATATCATACAATACTTTTTCTATTTCTCTGTAAGATGCAGATATCGTCACAACCAACTCCCCAAATTTCTACCTTTTCGTTAATTATAAAAAATTAGTCTTCTAGAATTTTTATAAAAGATATCTACGTTTAAAATTCCTATAAAATTGCCAACCAAAAATGTGATAATTTTTATCGACCCTTGTATCAACTCACCAAGGTTACAGAAATCATAAAATTACTTTTTTAATACTTTCATTCTTGAAAGACCGCTGAAACTGGTGTTAATGTTTACTGACAGCAGCGAAAGTCAGTGTTAGGAATAAGACGGTGGAACAAATAATTCAAACGTTCCCAGACTTAATGTAGATGCATTAACACTGACACAGTTTGTCGTGAAAGAATATCAGTAGCGATATCAACATACGATCGAGCGGAAATACGAGCATGCGACGAAGCATCGCACGCAAATCGCTCGTTAAACGCACTGTGAAAAGCGATTTCGCAAATTTTTCAGCTGACCGCGGAGGAAAATCTTCAATCGTAAAAGCTTCGCAGTGGATCTGCCAGGTTAAATCTTTAATGTGCGATCCCCGGTAAATTGCTAGCTTGCTCTGCCGACGGCATAAGCGGCTACTCAGTTTATCGAGGCGAGATCTTAATGAATTCCTACGTTCGGATTATCTTAACGGAATTTCTGCGCTCAATGTCGCTAGTAAAATGTGATTTGTTGCATGAAAGACGCAACGTTTTACCCTCGAGGATATCTTTATGGCTTAGAGAAATCGTTAAGGTGGTAATATTCGTTGTTTTTTTTTTTTTTTTTTTTTAACGAAACAGGTAAAAATTAATTAAATATTTCTTTTATACGATCAATTTACTTCAAGATAAAAGATGTAATTATTTCGAATATTATTGGATCATATCGATAGAAATACCGTCTACACTGCCGGACAAATGGAAACCAATATCTTCGTACGATAACGCAGGATCTCATATATTAAAGACGACCATCGAAAGAACCTCAGGGATGGAAATATGAAATTTTGTCATACCATTTCTCTTTTCGATCTCGTACTCGTGGATTCCAATGCTAGAAGAATTTGTTGATCCTAAGGATTTCGATAACTTTTATAAATCGTAAATCGTTAAATAAAGCGTATACAGATACAGTGGCTACAAAAAATATTTACACATATCCTTATTCTCTAATGAAGTGTTTTACTATGAGATTCTATATTTCAATTCTATATTATCAAACATTTTTAGTCATGCTAAAGCACTAAACGATACAAAATCCAAAATACTCGAATCTACTTAATCAGTAAATGCGTAGCTCCATAATAAACACCATGGAGTGTAAATACTTTCTGGAATTATGTTTCGATTCTATACACACTTCGAGGAAAGTACACCTGAATTTAAAATTCAGAAAACGACATTTTATATATATCAACTTAATGTAAAGCACGTTCTACTCGGAAAAGCAAGAATGCAACACGGTTCTAAGCAAGACCAAGGTAAAATGGGCCAATAAATAAAAGCTGTTTGCTGCTGGTTGAAATAACGAGCAGCCGCACCCACCCTGTATCCCCCAAAAATCTATTACTTTTGCGAGTCTCGCTCCAGGCGAGACCAACGTCCATTAAAAACTTCCGTATTAAATCGTTAACAATAGGAAAATTTGCTCGATATAACGGCCAACCTCTGACTTGCAGTTGGGCGATTAAGTTGGATCGGTTAATCGAGCAGAACATTCGTTGCGTCTGCGATAGTGGCTAGCGTGATGAATGCCCTCACTGAGTTCGACAGTGGTTCGACAGCAGACGTTCACCGAGCGATTTGACGCGTGTACAACGCAACGTATGACGAGGTTTGCATGTTACAATGATGTTTACACGGTGGCAAGTCAGTCTACAGGGAAACGTCTAGGAGCAGCATGTGGCTAATCCGATTATATTGCTATACTCCTTTAAACACCGCTGTCGTCATTAGGCGACGAAACGAAGATTTCGTAAGATACGGCTGTTGTTAATGAACGATATTAAGATTCTAATTGAGTTTAAGACGCGAGAATAATCGCTCATCTACGACTCCATTCGAAAGTTATATGAAGATTACATAGAAGAAAAAAAGTGATAAGGCACATTCTCAATTTTCTCTATAGGAAATTAATTTTTATATAATAATCCACCTTGTACGTCATTCGTTGCAATTTTCAAAATTCAAGTTTACTATACAGGTACATTACTGTATTATCAAAATTGCCATTTTTTTCTTTTTTTTTTAATAAAAAATGCATTTGGCGCAAGAACGAGGACTATTGTAAGGAAGGGCGACATCATCGAACAAAACTCGAAAGAAGAGAAACCTTGCTGTACTCGTGAAGCTCTTTGCGGACCCGTGGGTCATACGAGTGGATCGATACTTTGTGATTGATCCTCGCTTTTTCTAGGCTAGTGGCCTCTACAGGCGAGGGTCGCGTGATAGCTTTTCCCAAAAGATACGATGAATTATCCTAAAGGGAACATGACGTGATCGAACTTGATCCTACTCCCTTATTTATGGATGGTTTATCCTTGAAGTAGAACCTGCTTTTTATTCTGTTTGGTGGCAGACTCTCGCTGAGAAGGATTACGCAGGATATATGCTGCTCTTATGAGAACTTTAATATTTTTCATAGAGTATGACGTTTGAATTATATTCTCTGTTTAATAATATGAAATATTTTTGAAATAACAACATTGAGAATATTTTCTTTTCGTGGATATAACTTTATCGTCCGTTTCGATGATATATTAAATGAATCGAAGTAAAAAGATATTGAACGTGTAAGTATAAGTAACTTGTTTTCAACGAATTCAACAGGAGTTCGAAAGCCACAATGGCTACCGACGTAGAAAACGAAGTTGGGAATTTTCAGTGTCAATTAAGAAGTTCAAGAAGGGTGATCTTAATCTCTAAGATAGGAACCGAAGACAAGAGACCTTTATTGAATTGAAAATGGTGGATTTCATTGCTGAAACTGAATCAAAAATTATTAAAAAGAGATTAATCACCTGGTTTATTTAATTGAAAATCTAAGAAATATCTTAGAAAGCTGATGTCATCTTTTACTATTTCAAAGAATTTAAAAAAACATAATATGTACTTATAAATCTTTGCCAGGTTCTAATTTATATTTGTATTTATGGTATTTTATTATGGCATTTTAATATAGATCGTACTATAAGATACTATTAGAACATACAGAGTTAAAGTATTATTTGCTGTTTAATTTTATCTCATTCGGTAAAAGTAAAAAAAAAAGGAGAGAGAAAGGATTTAAAAAAGTAATTAAATACAGTATTTCAAAGTACAGATGAAATAGCAGAAAAATCTTTAATGTGCCAATAAAATATTTCGAATAAAAAATAACAGCTGTATGGACAAATTTCCGAAATATCGAACGCTGAAACGCCGAACGTATTTCGCTCCGCTTTGCCGTACCTTTTCGTTTCTTTACGTCATGAGTGATTAATTTTTATCGTTCGAAACTAAGTTATAATCGAGAATGATCGGGGCAAGAACGATCGGCAAACAATACACAATGATCGATAAGAGAACGTCTGGGATATAGAGCCAACAGCTCCATTTCAGGAATCAACAAACTTCAATTCAACTTCCATCCGTTATCTCGTTATCGACTTCTCAATTAAGTCTCCAATGAACAGTTTTCTTGATTTCGTAGAAAAACAGGTCCGTCGCGAGATTCCCTTTGACGGCTCTTCTTGTTATCTATCAACTTTCCGAGAGAGAAAGAGGAAAGACGAAGAGAACGTCTTTTTATTAAGATACCATCGCATTACAAAGTAGTTCTTAGAGAATGCTCGAATAAATGAAGACATAACGGCTTCCAATTTATGCGCTAAACTTGCAAAACTTCGTTTCGCTTCGGTTAAGCGAGTTGCAGCTTTCTGCAAACAACGAGGACAACGTTAAACATCTTAGACTGCGAACACATTGCCTTCGATTAACGTTAACGTACGCTAGATTGGTATCGATTTATGGCAGACAGAAACTTGGAAACTCTGGTAAATTATTCGATTGAGCGACGTTTAACTAGTATGGTAAAAGGAGCACACGATTATTACGTGCAAATTGATCTGCAATTGCATCATGACAAGAAGAAATAGAGAGAAAGGGAGGAATTACATATTGATAACTAAATACCGTCAATGTCAATGCGCGACTTGTAAATGTTCGTCGAACCAGTGATAGATGTTCGTTCAATCAATTTGCACAGCGGACTCGATTTAGCGAATTCGGAAGTAAAGTTTGATGAGTTTCGATTTTATTTTAACTGCAATGAAATTTTAATTATTCTCGAAACGTATAACGACCGGGCTTTGATTTTCTCGTCGGACATTTCGATACGAAAGTTAAATCGTGAAACTGACGACGATAAATCAAACGCGTGAGAGTGATAGGATTTTGTTGAGCGAGCGAGGAGTGTTTGGAATAGAACGATAGGTGTGCGACTGAAGGATATTTGGTGTAGGGTGTTAGACAGGTGTGACTGAAGAGTATTTGAACAGAATGCTTGAGATTATCGTGAGATACCATCAAAAGCTTCCCGTCCGTGTCTTTTCGCAACGGTTGCACTCAGTGAGAGAGACAGAGAAATAGAAGAAGAGGAAGAAATATGCGCGCTAGAATAATTATACATAAAAAAAGAGGATAAAAGAGGGAGTAAAAATATATGTTTGGTTAGTTACTGTTATGTTGTTATTTATAATTCAATTCGTTGTTATTTTATTTAGCCGTCCGTTCGTAACCAAACATTGCAACAAAAGTTAATAATTTGGAAGATGGAATTAAATTATTATTATTTAATCTGTGATTATTCAAAATGTCAGTGACATCGATGATCTTCGTTAATCTAACTACGATATTTAATAAAATATATTCCTTCACTATTTGTGCGAATCGATATGTCAGATTAACTCTGTAATGGAAGAATAAAAGATTTTCACTTCGCAAACATCATAACAGCGTTATTGAAAAAAAAAATTGAAAAAATGTGGGTTAGATTAAATTGCTGATCAGATAACACGAAATCGATATATTAACTACCGATAAAACATACTACCCTCTATTTCAAATACGTAAACCAATTTAAATGATTAAAGATTACAGAGAAATAATATTTGTTTATACGTAAGCTGTCATAAATCCACAGATATGTAATGTCACTTGCAATATTGCAATTTTGAAAAAACTACACATCCAATAGCGAACGATACAAGAAATCGTGTGACACTTCTATTACAATTCGATGCGTCGTTCTATCGTTATCTGACCAGCAAGTTCCTGAATATACTGCAAGACGAATATACTGCTCGAACGATACAATATTTTAAAGAAATGTAAATGTAAAGTTTGTAAATCACGCCGAAGTTACTGAATATCTACGAATCAATAACGTAGCTCTTGAGGTACCTTTGTTTCAAAAAGAACAATCGCTCGAAGGAACAAATTCTCCATTAATTGAAATCTCGTAATTAGTCACTTTACGTTCGATTATCTAATTGCTGGAATCAGAGAATAAATTATCGCAAAAAAGAAATTTTTATTTTTCCGATTATCCTATTACTACCGAGAATGCTTTCAATTGCTGTCTTCGCTAAATCTGTCCTTTCTACTCAAACATCGGCGATAAAACCTATAAAGGGATTATTGGTGGAAGAAGTAGCCTAACAAACCAGAACAGAACCGATGACACGATAAACGATTAATTCATGGACAGGACAATTTGTTGGAATGAAGTCTGGTCGGGACTTCATGAGAGGTTGTCACGTACAGACGGCGTGGTGGATTACAATGTCGAGCACGCGATATGTAACGGAGAAAGTGGGAAATCGAAATTTATGCCGTCGAGTTAGACAAGAGAGAGGTCGATCCCTTTATCGGCGGTTTGTGTGCCCGATTAATGGCATCGAATTGCGGTTTACCCTGAATTATTGCTTTGTTAAGAAGAACCGAACAAAATGACGGACATTTTCATGACGAAGTACTCTAACTAAAACGAAAATATGCAGTTTAAATGTAGATAATCATTAACATTATGCCGCATTGCAAAAAAGTAATATTTTAAAAAGGTACAAATTATTTTCTATTGTATTCTACCTTTAGAATTATATTGTGATATGCTTCAGATAATAGAAACCTTTCGTCTTTCTGATTCAAATTATGTCACTTTTATTTTTCTAATGTTTTTCATCCAGACAGAACGATTGAAATATAAACGAAAAGAATCTCAGAGAATTTGTAAATGACGAGTTACTAATAATTTGTACAATTTCGTGACACATATAGTTCTTATAATTTTGTAAGCTGTACTGTTGATAACTCACTCAAATTATTAATATTTTTCAACTGTTTGTAACAAAATGATTATTGCACATTAGAAATCAGTTAAATGTTAAATTTATAAAATTATCTCGATATATAAGTATTTGCAAAATAGAGATTTCGAACAATGTCAAATATATCTCGTCTATGTCGACAGAAAGGGCCAAAGGGAGATCGAACTGTTGAACATGAGAACGCGACCTGCAAACGTGCGAATGTTGCTCGCGCGCCGAACCTACGAACGTGCCAATGTTGCTTGTGAACGTGGTTCGCAAACGTGGCCTGCAAACATGCGAATGTGGCTTATGAACGCGCGAACGTGCAGCCGTTGTCTGCGAATGTGTGAACGTGATTTGTGAATGTGCAAACATGACGAACGTGGCCAGCGAATTTTGATTTTTGTCTCGAATCTTGATTTAAATGTCAATCTCTGCGAAACGTCCGTAAACGCTTAATTAGTTATTCTAGTAAGTAAATATAGAATAACATTAATGAGCGATGCAATCAAAACGAGGTATCTGTGATTGCAGGGCAAACTCATTCTATTCAATTATTTAGAGGTGAAGTTGAATTAATTTCAACCGATGTTTACCGCGCTTTATTCTTTGATGCTCGAACATTCTACCCATTGCCGTATTAAAATTCCACCGAGAAATATTTAATGCTATTCCCTATTATCTATGTTGTCTATATAATATTTCATCAAAATTCTCTCTATACAAATTCCAATATCATCGGATCTCGGATAATTTCAGTGAACAATACCAAAAATATGAATATCACGCAGGCTCGAATCAAACTGCACAACAATGTCTCTCTATAGAAAATTTTGATTGTAGATATTGCCTGATAATAATCAGACAAAAGCTTAACAATCGAACGTTGGTCATTTTGTAGAAACGACAGCCGATTAAACTTCATTCGCGTCATTTAATATTAATGACTAATTAACGATTAGAAGCAACGCTTAATGAGAAATATGAGTGAAAACAAAGTTCAGAGAAATCATTTACAATTAGTTTGAAAATGAAAACTTTCTGGGGGTGACTCCTGGGGGTACTCCTTACAAGAAAAGTAATAGTTGAAATATCAAAACTTTGCTCGAAACTTGGAAGCACATTTCTAGTCAAATAAAACAACAGATTCGTATTAGTAAAATATGTGAAATTACTCGAAGCCAATTGACTTGCCTACTAAATTCAATGGAGAACTTAATAAATTCTCGTACAATTTATATTCATATTAAAATCGTATCGACCGTAACGATTAAAATCAAATTTAAAGGATCAGCAGTATATAAACGAGAGTGGAAAGAATATCTCAAATTAACTAAATAATAATCAAATAAGCAAAGGGATTCAAACCAAGCAAACGCGAATTAACGTGAGTGAGGTTTTAAATCGATGGACAAAATGTTACAGGGTTTTAAATTAATGGACAAAACGGAACAAGGCTTTAAATTGACGGACAAACCGGAACGAGGCTATGGCATTGTATAATTGGTTTTCGGCATTGGTATATCAGTTGAAAATGAACATCATAATTGCAGGTGTCTGCGGTTCTTACGGCTTACCAGTATTACAGGTGGTTGGCAAATTTCGTGGTGCACGTAACGAGGGGATCAAGACCGTATCTCCCTTTGCAGGCCGCCATTTGCAGTAAGAAGGGTCGGTTTCCGTTTACATTTACTTGAGTCGCCGGAAATTCCAGGTCACGCGTGTGCCGCGCTGTCGGCCTTTGATCGTCGAATCGTGAACAGATAATTCGCCGGCCGAGATTCCAGAAAATCTGCCAACCTATTTCAACAGTTAATGAAAAGACATTTGCACAGCTGGCGACTGCTTTCAATTTGCACAGACAACCCTTCTCCCTCTCTACTCTCCTATCTTATTTCACTTCCTTTTTTTCTTTTTGATCTACTGAAATAGGATGAAAGAGAAGAGCGTTGTCCGATTTTGTAGGGTGTTATAATTTAGGTCCGTATACTTTTTCGTGACATAGTGAAATGCAGGGTAAGAAACATTCATCACGTTTAAATGTTATGCATAATCACTTATGTTTATGGTAGATTTTCATATGAAAATGTAATTAGCAGTTGAAAATTACAGAAAAGAGGCTAGCTAATACATTCGTATAGATTGTTTTATCGTAATGTCATTTTATCAGTAAGAGTGTTATTCTTTTAAGAACGAAAGAAACTAATTATAGTAGCTGTACAAATTCGTATATAATCCGCATGAATTATTTTCTTACTCGTACATTTTATTTGCTTACTATGTAGGTCTAAGAACCAATTTATTATTACTCTTTGATCTAGAATTATTCAAAAAATTTAACATCTTCCACGACAGAACTCCATTTATGTGAACCAATCAAAATACAGGCAACTGATGGAATATGAGTTCACTGATTCTCCTCGCTATGATCTTTCGATCAAATAATAGAATTTTACGTTCAGATAATTCGATTCAACTAAAAACTAAAATTTAATTCCAATAAACGAAATTTCACTGTACTGCAATTTCTGACAGAATATCAGTTGAACAATTATTTTACATTCCAATATTTTATCAGCCATTCGAAAATTCGAATTAAACCCTTGAGATTCGATTCGTTTGAAAGCAATCATCTACAATTTAATATTCCCCTTACCCCGCGCAAATAGCTCCTTTCTTTCAAGCCCAACCGCGCAATCTTCGATGTAACACCGTTCACACGTACGTAACCTCCCCGCCTCCCACAGACACACACACACATACGCACATAGTACATAGACATATGCAGCTCTCAGAATTTCAATTCATCGCTTCTGGAAGCAACGATTGCGCATTAAAAGTTCCATTCATCGGTGCTCGATGAAGCAACGCCTCCCGCGGTTCTCGCTGATTTGCTTTCAAAATTCCATAGGCGCAGCTTCAAATTTTCCGCAAGAATTCACCTCATAGGTTAGAAAGGATCGTCCCGGGAATTAGCTGCAAGCGTATATCTCTCTAAAAGCTCTCAAGCGCCGTAGGACATCGCTGTCGAGCATCTACAAGGAGAAAATGCATTCCTCCATTCCGTCGTGCTATTGTATTTTCCTTCTGCATTGTTCCCTACCGTGCACTCTCTCCTCTCTCTCTCTTCTTACTTTCATCCTTGTTGTGGGCTATGTCATACGTTAATGATCAGCGTTCGTTGCTACCATTATTTTAATACACCCTTGCTATTCGGTTTATGGTATTGGATATAATATGGGATTGTAGAATTTTGACAAATATATATAGGGTACAAGTTGAATAGAAAGTTATTGCAAAATAAAACAGACGTTTGCGGAACACCGAGGAAAATTAGAAATGTGTCAAAACGTTAAAGAAATACAAATTGGAAAGAAAACGCAACAGAATAGAAACAATAAGAGACTTTTATACGACAATCGGCGAACCTAGTGATAACGAAACATATAGTGTCGATGTTCATGGTATAATTTTTGGATGATAGCACACGAATAAAAATAGGTTTTTGAAAAGTAGAATTTTAATATACAGTGGATAATCGCGGGTGATGTGTCGTTATTCTCAAAATAACTTTCCGGGCCAATTTACTTCGTAAAATTCCTTCGCAGGAAATTCAATCTATTCCTGGTCAGTTCATAATCCCGTAATCTCCCAAACATACTCTAAATCCTGTAGACATTGTATACACAGTACACAGTGTACACAATGTACACAATGTATACAATGTACACGATGTGCTCACCGTGTAAAATTACTAAGAAAAATGGTTGCAGGGAATCGCGTTTTCGTTGCACAGCAACCACCCGATCGTATTTTCCAGAGGTCAGATATCACGGAACAATATAACTTTCCCACATTTTCAGTTTCCCACATACGTCTTTGTCCCATAAAGCATGCATAAAAGAATCCGTATTTGTCGAAGACTCAACTTTCAAATATTCCCGTACAGTGATTCGTCTTGTTATTGCGAAGAACTTTTGTTACGTGTTACTAGTCTGACCGCGTGTCTTTCAGAAGTTTGTGATCACTGGCTGAAGAGTTTCCAAGAGATTTCATCGAAGGCTTTAAATAAAGCTAAAGACACGAACTTTGAATGATCGATCTTTCGTTTCGTATGAAGATGCAATGATCAATTTTTATTACGGAATTTACTCACAATTTCTGCATACAAGTTTATCGTTACTTACGAAGTAGCCAAATTTTAATGTAAACAAATATATTTTATGCTATCAATGCTGTTCTACCATTTCTTATCTTACAGGAACAAAAAATTAGAGCAATTTTTTACATGATTTACTACAGCATAGGAATTTATTAATATTTAATACACGTAAATAATGAGATCTATGGAATATTCATGAGTCGGTAGGCGCTGGAATAAAACGATTCGTTTACGTGACCGTGGAAATTTTATATAATTCTCTTCGCTGATATAGCAAGCCTGGCATTGCCAGCAAAATCTAATTGCGTTCGCGACGTGTGTGAGGAGACAGGGTTCCTAAAGGATTAAATGGACCAAGGACTCACGATTATTTAATCACGAAATGAGACAACTCAGTAAACCTCATCTGGCACAAAAAATATTCAACGTCTCGTGCGATTGTTACTCAGTTTTGTAACCGTGAAAATGCATTGTTTGTATCTCTTCCATATAAAAGGGAGGAACGATCGTCATTCACTGCGCGTGAAATATTCAAATTACATCATATACGTGAAAAATTCCTCGTGTAAGAGTAGCTGTTTTATTTTACGATTGTCGTAAAACGAGCTTTCTCTTTGACATTAACACGTATGGGAGCCATAATCTTTTCGAAACTATTTCAAGTAATATTTATAGATTTCATACTATAGTCGATTTGTTAGAGGAATGACAGATACGATTGGGAACTAATTTTTGTAAATATCACGATATTGGTAATTATCGAGATATGTCACTCTTCTCGAAAAACAAACATATCTATCTACTATGCTGTATGTTGACTATGATGATAGTATGTATTAATAAACTTTGATATTCCATTAAAACAATTCTGTTGTAGGAAAAAACCTTAATTACCGTTTCATACTGAATATTAGAACACTTCTTCAGCACATTGTAAATACGAAATTATTAATTAAATCCAATCAAATTCATAAATTCTATCGTCCATAACGAATTTCAATAATACATTGAACGTTGCATTTTGTATGTAGGAAATGTTACTAACAAACGTACTATTATTTTATCTTTCACAAAATTATCTGGTAAATTGTTTTCCTAATGAACGCAGTTCGCGATTAGACATAATTTAATAACAGGAGTTAATCTATAGTTAATTGCCGTTCACTGCCAACGTTAATCCATAATTAATTAAGGTTATTTTCAAATGCGATAGGCAATTAATTTCTCTAAATGTTGATTGTCAGCATTTACGGTATGCTGCGAAAGAAAAATGAGAAAACTCTCCTTCGTTTCCTTCCAATTTCCTTCTCGCATTGTTTCCTTTACCTTCTAATCTCTTGCTCGTTCAATGTTTCAGCATAAAGAACTGGCGTTGCTTCATAAATTCGTTAAAATATCTTCGAGACAAGATGTCCATTATTTTCGCTATAATTCACGAAGTATACCGTGCTTTAAATCATTTTTCGTCATATTGAGAAACTTAGAGGAACAGAAAGTAATAGCTTATGTAGATATTATTTCTTTAGATTATTTAATGCCTCAATGTTAATGAAGTTTGCAGAAAATTAAGTAAAATAGATGGTTGATTTTTTAATTGATTATTTAAAACGTGTTGGACTTGACATATCAATTCACTGAATATAGAATTTTATATAATATTGTAATACAAAACAATATAGAATTCTGTATAATAGAATTTTTTGCAGGGTAATGTATTTCTTAAAATATATAAATGTCTGTTACCCGTAACTTTTGGTAAAATTTACATTTGGCATACGATATCGTGAACCATCAGTGGCGAATTACAGCGATTGTTAATAGACTGGAATATCAATTTATTATCAAAGCTTCAACAGTGCCATCTTAATAAGCTTCATCCAATACAGCGAATTTGATGAAGCAATTCAACGCGTGATTTCCAAAATTCGTAATATTAAATATTCCATGTATTACAAATCTCTACGTTATACTATCGATTATTATCGAGAATCCAAATTTTACTGTATAACGTATCTATAATTTTAAAACCCAAAATATTGTTTTAAACTTTAGTATCAAAACTTAACTTCAATTCTCTCGTTTGTTCGATATTAATGCTACAAATATGAACAGTGATCTTCTACGTTCCAACAGATCTTTACGAAAGAAATATCTGAGACATTTTCTTATATTCTACACAACGCACAATGATTCCAAACTTTTGATTGATTTATCAAAACGTTGATAAATTATCAATGTTTTCTTAAAATCTTGAAGAAGTCGAATATTAAAAGGCTTTTGATGTAAAAATTGCTCTTTGCTTCCACTCTCTGCTCGATCGAAGATATTTTTTTTTTTTTTTAGAAGACGAATATTATTTTCGTGATACATACACCGTGCTACGATCGACTATGATCCTAACATATTTTTGCGAGATGCTCTCAGGTGCGAAGCAGCAGCTTACCGCATCCGAGATCTTCAAAGTAGAAATACGACTTTCTCCATTTAGTCTCCGTTCTTCCTTTGCATCCCTTGTTTATTCTTCCTGTCCCTTCAAACAGGAATGAAGTAGCCTCAGAAGCTTCCTGGCGTATACTTAAACTAGGATCCAATTAGAGTTAGATGGTTAGACATGTTATGCCTCCAGGCGTAGGGTTCCAAGTTCTTTGTAAGGGATATTAAGTAATTAATTAATTAATTCAATGCCTGCAGTATATGTAGGTAGTTGTTTTTGTCCTTTTGAAGGGAAATTGTTTTTGTCGACGTTGATTCTTGTTAGACAGCACACGATCAACGTAGGGCTCGAGTTTCACGATTTTTTATTGGTAAAAGCAATGAAAGTCGGTTCTTGGCGAAACAAAGGGAGAACAAAATTGGTAATATGAAGTTGTTTGACAACATACTGAATTTTAAAATTTTTTCTCTGTGAGACATGAAAAAATGTGACTTATTGCTCTCCTATGGCGCTTCGCATTTTAATAAATGCACAGCGTTTGAAATTATTTAATAACAGCGATTTTCACCCGAAAGAAATATGAAATGAATTCTGTGATATTTCTAGATGTAAAAGTCACAGCAGCTTTTATCAAATGCTAAGTTTAATCACGTAGATAGCAAAAGCTGTTTGACAGAGCTCGCATTAAGCATTAATCCTAACTTTAATAAAGTTTGCATGAGTACCGTGGAGAAGACTTTTATAGGATACTTGCTCTTGCGAAATGAAACCATTCAAAATTTATTACCAGATTTTTGCAATTTATTCTGAATAAGAAGCGAAGTCTATTCGAACGAAGGTATGGAGGGGGTAGGGATTGTCGTAAGCTTCGATAATTCGAAATTGAAAAAGTTGCACTATTCCCTCTCTCGATTTACGATAAATTCGTATCGATATCCCGCTGTTTTTTGAATCGGAGAAACTCATTTGACTAAACTGATTTATATTAATCGATGTCTTTAAAAATATTTTGCATTTCTATTCGATTGATTTCTGAACCGTATTACATCGAAAATGTTGTTCAAAACTACAGAATTCCAGGGGTGAAAGGGTTGAACTACCACAAAACGAATGTAAAATAACAAAGTGCTATTAAATGTAGCGATAAAAAGAATCACGTACAATGCTTCTGTCACTAAAAAATTTACTGACTATGAAATTTATTGCCGTATGACGGTACAAAAATTCCTTTACTACAGCTTTATTGCATTATAAAATTTACTATCAATATAAGAGACAGGAATTTCAAACTATCATTTTTAACACCTATTCGTTATTTTCGTCCCTTTTTTCAAACGAAGAAAAAAAAGGACAATGAAATATTTTAATAAATTTTATGCTTAGAACGAAGAAAGCTTTTGACGAAATGGAAACTTTATTCGCATTTTTGTTAACGAGACAAGGGAAACACGTGTTTCTAGATATTTCACTTTACAGATTAATAAGACGATGTATTCGATGAACTTGAATCGTTAAACGCAACTACCTCGTACTTCTAATGTTGCTGTTCTCCAAGAGACACATATCCATTCTGTTTAAATGATCGACCTGAGCTGTGCTATCACTTTGATCACTTATCTACACTTGTGTACCTGTCTCGTTGATTAGGTTCTCATGGCCCCTTAGCCACCCCTCGTAAATCGATCCTTCCTGTTGCCTCTTCTAACAAAGTGGATCGAGATCGTCAGCTCTTAAACGTTTTTATGCTCCACTCGTCGCTTCCATTGTTTCTTTATATGATACTCGAATGGGCCACTCACGTTCGTGGATGAACGTGAGTCGCTATGATGGTAGAGGTCTCAGCTAAATTTACTTTTAGCATTCTTTTAGCGTTCATTTGATCGAACGAGAAAAAAAGAATGATATCTTCATTTCCTTACCTTCAACGCTTTGTATTCGTACCATAATGGCTAAAGTTGGTCAAACAAGAAACGTAGAACAATCATTTGCATAATACGACTTGACTTTTTCCCTTTCAATAAAATTCAATAATCCAGCTGCCTTTTCGTTTATGTTCGAGCTTCGACTTTTAATTAACTTCGATTAAAAAATCGAATCGGCTGCTGCATTACGATACATACGTATCCTTGCACAGCGCTACCTTAGAACCTTTCCTTACAAAGGAAAATACGTTTCAAAATAAAAAAATATTTAAAGTAATTAATACATATTTCCAACGAGAAACGAATTTGTCGAGTGAAATTATTCAAAAATGAATCGCATTAAAAAAGTTGAACCAGTTTCTTGTATACCAAAAAAACGCATTTAATTAATTCTTTTTCTATTTTTTAAGCATTCCCCGGAGGTAAACGTGGCAAAATTCAAATTATCCTAAACGACGGTAATCTCGCGTCTAATTATTACACAGTGCAGGCATCAGATGCGACTAAAAGAAATTGCGTAACGTTTGCATGTCATTAAAATGTTTCCACGTTTCTCTAATAAATCAGAGGTTTTATGTGCGCTGACATCGGAGTTACGTTAAATGCACACATCCCGAAAATTTAAAGGACACGGCTTCCATCGCGTTTACGATGCGCGCCAACATCGCTGGAGAGAACTTTGGTGACAGTGGATTTCGCGAAAGTCGAGTTATAATCCGACTTTACCCGTACAAATCTGCGCTTCTATTTCACGACACGAGCAACGAATTTCCTATGTTCGTCGCAACAATGGCCAATTCGTCCGACAAGTCTTTTTACGCGTACAAACTGCGTTTGCTTCGCGGGGTCCTTTGCGAATTAATTAACGAGTTAGAAATAACAAAGGAACAGTCCGTTTGTCGCTACTTCGTTTCGAAATATTTCTACCAGAGTATTCTGACAGCCGTAAAACACAAATGAATTAGGATATTCGTTCAATCGCTGATATTTTCTATAGCTTCGTGGTGATTTCTTTGCAAATTTTCGGTTCAATATGTTTATTGGAGTAATTTTTAACACATTTTATTCGGATAAGTTTTTTCCCAGAATTATAAGACGATCTAGAAGAAAATTGAAATTTCTAGTTTTATTCAGAGACATTTCGAACATTTTTGTTGGAAATCTTAAACTTTCGTTAATATTTTTATTGATATTTCAAAAACCACGAGAGAAACTGTAAATGCAACTTGAAAGCAACATTTCTAACTTTATTTTCATTCAGGTGTGTTTTGTATATTTTTATGGAGGTCCCCTTTCTTGCTTTTATTATAAAATCTTTATAGGGATTTGGAAACGAGAAGAGATTTTGAAACTAGAGCTGTAGGTTTTTCGTTTTTAGTTCGGCTTCCAGATTTTTCCAATATCTGGATCGAGATTTGTTTTTAAGCTTTCGTTCTGATATCCTTATTGAGGTTTCAAAACGGTAAAAAATTCTAAATGAAAATTGATAGTACAGGTTTCGCTTTTTTGCTTTTTTTTTCAAGATATGTTTCAATATGTGCATTGAAATATGTTTTTTAATTTTCATTTTAACATTCTCATAGAAACATGAATACGAGAAGATATTCTAAAACGAAAATCATCAACAAAGCTCCCTCATTTTGAATATCAATACATCCTTTTATTAATATGACGGGCAACACTGGCGTCATATTATCGAGAATTAACAATCCTGTTTAAATAATAATCACATTTGCCATAAATGCGGTGCACGCGTTTCTATATATAATTGAAAACTCTTTGAAAAATGAATCACACCGAGGTGCTGTAGTTGACTCTCGTTTTGGCGACTAATAATAAATATTCCAGTGGATATAAATTACCCTCTGCTGTCTGAATTAAAAACGAGAAACGATTAAACAACGTGGCGAAGCATACATTTTTCATAGTTTATTCTACATCAAAATATTGGCGCATTTAAATATTTTTAATTCAAATATTTCAATCTTTACTTAAGAATCATTGGATGAAAAATTGAGCATCAGTAGCTAATTATTGGATAAATTTACTGGAAATCGTATGTATCTAAATGTCAGTCGAATTGCATTTGCATTAATTATATATTTATTTATCGATAACGAGACAGCGTGAATAATTGCAAATTCTAAGAAAAATTTTAAGAAATAGTCTTCGTGATTGTAATCTATGCATTCGAATATGTGGCGTCTGATCAGCATGGCTTTCGAAAAAAATTCTGAATTTGAAAATTTATCAAGTGAACATGTTCAAGTTTTCTAAAGAACAAAGCCTCGAACGAGAAACTTTCTTCTACACTTTGTACCCATTTCTTCATGTAGAATATCCTCATCCTCGAATGAAGCATCGAATGAAGAAATTTTATTCTACGTTTTCGATGTATTTGCTAGAATCGTCGTAGAATCGATCCTTCACCGATTGTACCACGATTCCTTGAACACCCCGTATATACACAGCACACGTACACACACATAGCAGGTCACAGTTCAAAGATCATAGAGCGATTTTATCGAAGACGAAGCATCGAATGAAGAAATTTTATTCTACGTTTTCGATGTATTTGCTAGAATCGTCGTAGAATCGACCCTTTACCGATTGTACCACGATTCCTTGAACACCCCGTATACACAGCACACGTACACACACATAGCAGGTCACAGTTCAAAGATCATAGAGCGATCTTCGCAGCAGGGGCGAATAGTGCAATATCATTTCGAATAACTGGCGAAATATGAGCCACTCTGTGCCAAGATGCTATACGACTTTCCGTTTCGCTGGCATCGATCGCGAACCATCGATCCGTGATACAAGGTGGAAACACAATCATCGATCATCTCCGACACGTGAAATCCCTTTAAGATATATACCTCGGATGCTTTACATATTCGTGCGATATGTTTCGTTGGGAGATGCGGTCTTGATGTATCGGACCTTTTCACCTTTATTCGAGATTTGCATCGCGGAAGCGTTATCAAAATCGGTGCGAGAAGAGATATTCGTCGGTCGATTCGCCCCCAGGAAATGGCATTCTTTCCGATTTTGTCTGACTCTTTAGAGATTGAAACCGATCTTTCTTCGCCCGTGAAAATAGACCAGGAGAACGAAATATCGCGTGAACCGCAATTTCGGGGAAATTGTAGGGAAATTGAAAAATTCTTCGAATCGAATGGAGCAGCAAGTTTATACGTGCACAATTTCGTCATGGTAATTTCTGGAGTTCCGAATAATTTTTTACGATATCTTTGTATACCGAGCTTTACTTTAAAGTGACTTTGGTGTGGTTCGGACGAAAAATAGCAGAGTTATTAATTGGCAAAATTATTATACACGGTATATATAATTTCGTTACAGAGTGCGATATGATTGCGACGTGGAGGGATGAGTGAATGGAGAGTTTTTAACCAAGTGCCAACCTATAGCCTCCTAGGGAATAGAATTATAATAAATATATATATTATATTATTCCGTGGCGAAATTGCACACATTATTCATCGCGAACATACAATTAAGCTACAGTCGATATAGTACCTATGTGTAATGAAATATGAACAATTTATGTTTTTACTTAGAATTCACTGCAGAGAGTAATGAAATAATTGTGACTAATGAAATGTGAATGCATAATTATGGATAATGAATAGCGAATGAATACGAATTACGACTATGTAACTATAATTCATATTTACGTATCTTCTTCCATATGGTTACTCTGAAGAATGAGGAAATATAGAAATATTTTTAACGTGATATCGTTTTAACTGACAGCCAAAAAGACTACCTACTACATACTAATTACCAACTATAAGTTAATTATTCCCTCAATTATTCCCTTAATGTATTCGGGTTAAGAGAAAATCCTTTTATCTCGACCCTTCTTTTGCAAAAATGCAAGAAAATTAGCAGTAGACACTGGTTTAGGATTCTAACATTTAGAATTAACTATAACTTGAAATGCAACACATGATACGAAGTTTCATGAGATATACGTTTAATTACATATTTATTAAAACTATGAATCTATAAATTATGAAACATATTCACACAATAAAAAATTATGCTGTAATTTATGACAAAAATGTTTATGGTATTCCAGGACGTTGCAATGTTGTGTATTAAAATTCTTTTTTTCACAAATCATACCTCATTAATTTCATAACTGGTGAATTTGAAAAATACTGACGAACTTTAATTGTAACATATAATTAGGTTTTATATAATTAGGTTTATGAAAGCAAAAATGACAAACGTGTCGAATATCTTGGCGAAGATAGGCATGACAAATACTTTTAGCGGCGACCAATGCGAATCCGAGAATAAAGATTTTAAAACTCACTAAAAACGACTGCGCGAGGAGAAGAAAGTTTACGACTCAATAAAAAGGATTGCATCCGGAGAACAAGATTTTACGAGTCACTGAATAGAATTGTATCACAGGGATAAATCCTACGAGTCAAAAATTTTTATTCAATATATAGAATACTTGCGCTATTCTAGACATTGAAGAATATATTTCATTTTATAGATAGAAAATTCATATTAAATTGCATCGATTGTTTGATGAAAGGAACAAGTTAGGAAAATTACCTATATATCTAATTATTTACTTTTTAAATAAAGATATTGGAGGTTCTATCTAATTATTTACTATTTAAATAAATGTATTGGAGATTCTGTTTGCTTGAATAAAATTTATATTAAACCTAACTTATCTGAACAAATATATGTGAACTTCTATTACATACGAAAAATCATAAATAGCGAGAGTCAATTATCTCTTAATATTTGAATTCTCCTATTGTGTGTGTTATATGGACTGTTTGCCTCTCGAAAAATTCAGATAAATAGAATTCTAGTGTATTATAAGATACATAAAAGTATGATAAAACTTAATAACATATAAATACATAAAACACATGAAAGAGTATTATAAAATTTTATATTACCCTTCGAAATGAATCAGCAAAAGAGTACTTTAAACAAAAATTCATCTTGTTTTCTAGATCAATGGCTATTCGCAACCAATGGCTATTCTAGTCGATTATACGGGCTCATTTCTATAAAAATCGTACAATTAAAGAAAAGATCGATAAAACCTAACGGAAAAGAAGATTAACGAGTTATAATATACGATATTTTTGGCAACAGGAAGAGCTAAAATATATGAGAGCAACTATTTCACTTTCGTGGAAAATGTAATCCTGTGACGTGAATTAACGTGCAAATTTCTGCAAATTCCTACAAATTTCGCAGTACGATAATTAAAATATATTTACAAAATTGCTAACTTTTAAAGGTCTAGTTACATTGCTTCTCTCTATCCTTTTCCTGTTATTTCAAGCCTATGAAAATTTATGATTTTTATAATACGAATCAGTTTCTGCCCTTTTTAACTCGCGTAAATGTAGCACTCGTAAATTTCCCATCAGGAAACTGTGTATCGTGATCGCTTTTAACTTACATCGTTACCGCCAACTTTTTAACACGCTTTATATGACGAGTTTTACGAAGTCCGCGAGCTAACAACGATTTTACGAAGATTATATTTGACTAGCCTCGCACTGCCACCGCCAGAGATATAAAAAAAGCCTAGCTACGAAATTGATTAGGAAGTTTCAGCGGCTCCGTATAAACTGGCAAACAGTCGTTTATTGGGTCTGAAGTAGTAAAGTGGACTATAAATTACCATTAGGATACATCTTTTTGGAAAAAATATTTCAACTTTTATTTAAAATTAATATTAATATTAAAATTAGTAGTAGCTGTATAAATTAGTAGTTACATTAATAATTGTATAAATGCGAATCTTGCTACACATCTAAAAGTATTCGAATTGTTAAGTTTATAAAACGATATAATAACTATTTATATGTAATTTTTGTAGAGAAATTTAAAGTTTTAAAAAGTTGAAGTAACTCCGTTGCAGAAAAAAATTCGTAAAATTTATGGGGGATTTTCTATCGGCTTATCGGTAACGTATTTGTGCGCAATCTCTCGCTATAATTAAATCTGTAACTATTTTAAACCAATGAATCCGTTTCAATAAATATTTCCTTCCACGCTTAAAAGGGTTTTTATTTCTTAATAAATTCTTACGCTATCTCTGCATGTTCGTTTCTTTATTGTTTCTCCAGGATTTACATTGTTACGGTATGATCAAAGTTTCATGAATGAACGGTGAAACATCTGACCTACAATTCCTGGCGAAACTTTTGCCTGGTCAATGACTTCCAATAAAATACTACTGTTGACGCCCTGTGAATCAATAATGTAGTATCTTTTCGAAACATACAAATAGATAGACAAACGTCTTACTTAGAAATTGGTTGATGTTAATTGAATTAAATTAAATTAAATTCGTGGTTTTTATCACTTACGAAGGGAGGTACTTTAGATATTGTATTAAATAAATTCTCTAATCTTTTATCGTTCTCGTAATATCATTATTATACAAATTTCTTTTCATCTTTGCAACATTTTTAATACAACAATTACAGATCTATCAATTTAAATAATTTTATTTACTGACAACGTAGAAAATACATTGTGTGAAATATTACCTTCTTCTACTAAACTTTAATTGATTTTTTAAGTTCGAAGTTTCCAACTCGATAAGTAATAAATTATTAAAGTACTGCCAAAGTGACGAGGAAATCCTCCAAAGTTCTGTCGACTAATAATTTCTATTATACAGGACCCACATCTTTAAATTTTAATGAAATGGATTTAAAAAGTTTGAATCTTTTTTGTTCCGGTATTCTAATGAGTTTTAGAACATGCAACGATTCAGAGTAATTTTTTCCTCTGTATTTTCAGGATCAAACATTTTCGAAAAAGAATCTCTTCGTTAACTCGTAACAAACAAAGTCAAGCATTGTTTTCCAATACGAAATCAAACGTCGAACGCGTCATTCATATTCCACAACTCACCTGAACAACATTTACTAGCAATCACAGCATATCTCAAACTCTACAACAACTAAACGAATTTCCTCGTTATACCACCGAAATAATTACCGAACCATCAACTTGGAGCATCGATCGATGCAAATCCCTTCATTAATTATGTACCAATTCATCGTTAGGTGGATGAAGGGTGGATCCTCTGTTAGCCGTGCAAAATGCGTTGCCGTAAATACATAAAACGATTACTCAAATACATTCTGAATTTCTTCCCATATTTCAACTTTTCACCCTTCCGAAATTTATTTTACTTTACGAAAAAAAAAAAAAAAAAAAAAAAGAAAAGAGAAGACAGCTTATTGGACTGTATAATTAATAATTTCTGACATATTCACTGAAAAACGTTTATATTATTTTAAAGATTGAAAATAATTTACAATCCTGCAATATGAATGTTAAAAAAAGGAAATATTCGTGTCGAATATGAGAAAGTTTTTTTAAACCGATTATTGTCAATTCGGCAAATTCATTCGCAAGTTGCAGATCTTAAAATAGTCAAAGCTGAAAGTTTCTAGAGATATTAAAATCAGACATAGATAGAAAAACCACTCGGGTGCTCTGAGCCCATTTTTCCCTCTGTTTCCATTCCTGGATTCTCTTCACATCTCTCCAATTTTGAAACAATTATTTGTTAAATCATTCATTCTGAACGTTTCGTCACTTTATTGCACTGTCAAAGGATTAAAATAAATGTGACCAAATTAAAAGGCCACATAATTCAACTTGGCCTTCTTATCTATACTTTTCTCTCTCGTCACACGGAAGACGTCTATTACCAAATCCAAAATACGACGCGAAAAAAGTAGAAGACCTGAAATCTACATTTTCCTGAGAAGATCGTGTAATCGGATGGCGTCGAACGAAAAACGTTGGCGAGCACAATTTTTCTAGGATCGTGGGAAAATTCATTAACGATAATTAAAGTGGCGTCTAGTGTGGCCGCTTTTCCAACGAAATCCGTCCGCCATTCGTTCGTTCGAATGCTCCTCCGCATCGGTAAATCGCGTAGCTCCGCTTCGGCGTTACTTGTATCCACTATTATCGTAGATATCGCTTAACAAATGCGGCGTTTCACCACGGAAAAAGAGCGCAGGGATGAAGACTCACAGGAAAGAGGAAGTCCGTGGCCCGATATATGCCGCTCATTACACATTCACGCGCGTCCATGCTACTACGGCCGTACGATTCTGCGTGGATCGTTTTATCGGCGAGTCAGCGCGCGCCACCCGTAAATTAGCATGCGTTGTTCTCTCGATCAGTCGAGAGCCACTTTAACGCGCCGATACTTTATTCAGCGGGGCGAAGCATATCATTTGCGCCTCTTGTCGATAAGAACGTATCATTAGCTGAAACTATCTTTGACGTTAGACTAGCGTCGGATACCGTAATTCAGATAGAGCGATTAAAGATATGAGAGCGAGAAAGATCTGAAAAATGTTGATTAAAGTTTTGTTAAAAATCATATAGATCTTCAGTTACGTTCACGGGTGTATATCTCGTACAGAGGACATTATTTTTGGTATTTCATTATAGTCACGATGTTATCAAATGTTACATTTATTTATTGTTATTAAATATAATATCGATATCTGTTAATTAATAATTTGTGTAATTTTTGGTAAAAAGAAAAAAGCTTTTTTCTGAATTTAGCGATTATGAATAAAAATATATAAGAGAAATTTATATAATTATAAGTTTATATAATTTTAGTGACAGGAAAAATACTAGAACCGTAGTATCAAATTGGAAATACTGAAGAGGCTGTTTCGTTGAAATAAGTTCGATAAGAGAAAATAGAGTTTTTAAATCGACGTCTCAAGTGAATTCTTTAAAGCTAAGTTATGCTTTTATGCATAATGAGTGGGACCGATACTTTCGAATGGATCAAAGTTATCGAGGATATCTCTGTATAAGACTTTTAGTTTTAATATAAATGTTACTCTACTTCTATCGATGAAGCGATCTAAAATAAATTTAATTAATTATTAAACAACATCTTAAATAGTAAATCAATAATAAAATATGAAAACATTTATGCGATTAAAATTATGTTATTTAAAGAATGAGCGAAACGTAAAGGAAAATATTCGAGAGACATTAAGTTCATAACGTTTGTGTATGATCAGCTACGGCTTCAAATAAGTATTACTCTGCTCTGTGAAACGAATATTATCTTAATTACCAAAAGATGTAGAATTAAAACATATCCTAATTCAATAAAAATTTCATTTTATACATTTTATACATATTATCTTACGTGAAAGAATCTTTTAAATCACCTCGTATTCATCTTTTTCACCGGAATACAGAAGCTCATATCGTATGTAACAAAAAACCTTGCGTTTCATGAAATTTTATTAAAAAATTATACATTTATCGTCTATCTATGTCGGATAAGCGGTTTGCCAATACACATATTGGAATATCTTGCATGATAATATAATTCTCCTACTATGATGGAAATACAATTCAAGTTTCCTGTTCCATGAAAAGTCAGAAAAAGGAGCAGAAGAATAAAATCCTCTATACCTTTACGTGGAAAATTGACAATTAATATCGGACACGTTCGTTCGTAAAAAGCTTACCAGCATTATTTTATTGATGTACCCGAGTTTAAACTTTACAGGGGCTGTATTATTTGTAATACTATGGGAAACGTCACGTTCGCGATATCGACAGCCAGATTAATACCATTCTTCCAATCAAAAAATATTGCCATTGTCGAAATATCTAACAAGTCTGTTGTTATTGACAATCGGATTGCGATATTATATTTCCATTAGTGAATTCAATTACGATGTATAATCCAGGATGCTCATTAAAACGACCATAAAGCAATAACGTCATGTATCCATCTAACGTTTATTGCTTTTCCATAGTAATAATTTTATTATATTCGTAGAACGTATAACAAAATTTGATATATCTAAAATACGATAGAGCTTTTCGTACTCAAGCTTCCATTATATCTTATTACACATATTATTATATGTATTATTATATAGGTAATTTAGTAGCCACAAAATATGAAATCTTTAACCTATCGAAACAAGCTGACAATTTCATATCTATTTGACTAAAGCAAGTTTAATACAAAAAGCGGTTATTCTATTATCCGAAATTCCACTATTTTGATTTTGTTGCATTACAAAACAAAACAAAATAAAGTAATAATAATACGATGTTTCACGAACCATGATTATACTCACGAACCAACCACGGAAAATGTAACAAAGGATTATTTAGAAGAGTTGCGTCTCGATGAAATTACTCTTGGAATACGCTAAAGACCAATCGAAGAAAGCTACTTATTATAAAACAAGGACTAAAACGTCAAATTCGATAAATCCTCTGGAGGAACTTGACTCACAAAGAATTATTTATCGCAGGACGATGGAACGCTTAATTTTTCAAACGGCCGGTGAAAAAAGGCGCCTGTTCTCGGTGCTGCATCTCGAATTAATAAAATCTTTATGGATGCAATCTCGCGGAAAATTGTACGAATTTCGCGGCTGGGAACGAGTTTCCTCTGCGAATTCGCGTTTCCATATCGTAACAGGAGTTCGAATGTCGCGATAGTTTAATCCTCTGATACACGGAATCCCTGTGTCGCAGTGCCATCCAATAAGGACGTTATCATTGATGTATGAACCTCGAGACAGCGTTACGGTCATGAATACATCGAGAAATGAATCGAAGATATTTTATGCGAGCTTTTACATCCGTGGCTCGTGGAACTGTCGTAGAACGACTATCATAAAACGAAGAAAAAGGTCAAAGAGAAAGATGGGAAAACGATATTTCGATATTTAACCGTAGCTGCACCACCTAGGTACAACTCCGTTCAAAAGTATCATACTTGCCAGTCTCGATCATATTTCGCTTTGAAATGTGAATGATTTTGAGGAGAATACGGGAGATGTTAGGAAGAAAATGGATAGATATCGCGCTTTATAAAATAAACGGATTAAACAGGTTATAGAACACACTAGGAGGATGCCCAAAATTATGAATGTAACGATAATAACATGAGGCAAATATATATAGTGGCGGACAAAGAAAAGTTTGAGAGGAAAGCAATATAAAATTTTACAAATGTATTAATAATATGATGAAACAGGTCTAACAGAAAAATTACTAACATCGATATATACAGATACCAACTTTAATGATTTTTGTTCGCCACTGCGAACAGAATTGCTGAAACTTTCGAACCGAAGTGTACGTTCTTAATTCTCGTTTTTAACAACAGCTCGTTACGGTGCCTGGGTCTAGAACCTATGTTTCCATTTGCTTTTGACACTCTGGAAAAAGAAATTGTCGATCCGTATGTACGATACGTGTGTGAATTTTAACTGAGAACGAAATACTTTGACGAAGGTGATGGTGTGATTAAATTGGTTATTAGCTCAAGAAACGCAGAGGATGACGTTAACTATACGTTTATTAATTTGAGATTACGAAGAAATTCGATTTACGATTATTTCAGATTTTAATGTACGAAAAATTAAACTGAAAAGTGAACGATGCTAGTTTCGTTCAAAATATTAAATTAAAATTTAACATACGTTATACTTGAACATTACAATTCAGCTTAAAATTTATATCCTTCCTCCTTCAGTCATTTCTAAGCATCTGGATAACCATTCGTTTACTCGAAGAAAGCCACTGGAAATATTTAATCGAGAGAAAATATCACGATTACCAAAAAGATATTTTCTTAATCAGCGTTATGAAAACAAACTTAAACCACAGAAACGTTCGTTCATTATTATCATTATTCTATAAAAGCTATCAGCGATATTTAATTAAAGAAGGGATATCGCGTTTAATAAACCAACTTTTTCTTAACAAACTTCGAAGCAAATTTATCTCATTCACCCTTCAAAGATTCACAAATTATTAACCTACGAGTAATTATTTTCACGCGTAATAAATCCATCGACGTTAATAATTAGAATTTAACGAAATTTTAATTTTTAACGAGGCTGCAATCGATTACTCAACGGAAGACATAAAAATCGAATATTATTTCAATTCGTCGCCGGTCAAGAAACCATGTGATTATATTTTCGATTGGAACATCCATTCGAACAAATATTTGCCGGGGAAAGACTCGTATCAGGAGACAAACATCGAACTAACCGGGCTTCCCTTTAATTATCGACGTCCGATTAATTAACAGCGAGTTCACGTTACCGCCGCTCCGTGTCGAAACGAGAATCGCTTCGCGATATTAACGATTCTTAGCTCGCCGCGTACCCATATTTATGAACAGTATTAATATCGATTTCGCATGAATCAACGTGGCCTCTGGCTCTAGATAAACGCGTTCCCTATAATTTTTATAGACTTCGTACTCGCAGTAAATTCGAGGGTGGATATTAATTTTAACAGATGGGAGGGGATATCGTATGAAATGCTCTGCTAAAAGGTGCGGATGTTTATGAATCACTTGGTCGGCTGGCTTGATACATTTTTTAAAATCCTTTCCGCTCGGAATGTTCGTTCCACAGTTATTCCACGTAGCAGTATTTTTTTTTTTTTTTTTTTCTTTGTTAGACCTTTTCGTGAATTTCCTGGTTTTTAAGTGGGGTTAAACATTTACGAGACACGTGAAAATATCATCTATATACGCCGTTGATATATGTGTATTGAATTTTATATTCTGTGTTTATTCAATTTTAGAATAAAATACTTAAAGTACGATGGATAGGATAAAATATTTCGAATCGTCTAGGATATCAAAAGTTAATATCAAAATTGTCTAGAACGTTGAGAAATATATAAGAAGTATGTGGAAATGGGAAATTGGTGTGATTATTTATAACGAGTGAATTTCGAACGCTACAGAACGTATGCGTAGATGTATTCAATGGTTGAGATAAGGACAAAAGAAACGTACGTCGCTATCCAAGATTTTACATGGACATGATTAAATTTATTCTGGAAATGCGTATGTGGTTTGATTAATTTCAATGAACGAAAGTGTAAAGTAGAGAAAAAGATATCATTCTGCGGGATGAAGACTGAATAATTTTATTTTGCGTTGCTCTGTATCAGATTTAATTATAATTTCTTTTTCACATTAAAACTGTCTTACAATTATACCGTTTCATCTGTCCAGAGATATTGAAATAAAAATTCTTACAAATATAATATTTAAAAATTACTTTTCCGGAATATTACCTACAATTAAAATGACGATAAAAGTTCTATCTCGTTTTGTTTCAGTAATCAGTTAATATCGTGGAGAAGATTGATCAATTTTCTGCGTCCAAATGTCCTCACCGGGACACCTAAATTAAACGACGCAGAATTGTTAAATGCGTAACGTTTAATGGCTTGAAATAGCTGCGCGGAATATAATGCATTTCCTATTACCATTATGTCCACAGGCATCACGTTATTAGGCAATTGTACACGAATTAGAGTATCTCATTGTTCACGATTTCGCATTGTTGTTAAAGAGCCGAGTATTCCGCGAAGAAATTAATACCAGAAATATTTTAACACAAAATACTCAAGTCTCTGCAATTCAACGCATCTATTTTATATTTTATTTCGTTTCTGTAATTTCTATCGCAACCATCCTGTATTAATTCTACTGAAACTGAACCAAACAAACGAATTCTTATGTTCATATTTCGTTAAATTGATTATAGAGTTCTATACCTTCGTAGATAATTAGTATTAATCGATGGATGGAGTTCGTTCATTTTCTGTGTCTAATTATTTCGTAATATGCTGCTGTATAAATATTTTTATACATTCAAACTCGAAGGTCTTTGGTATCGCAATAGTTTATTCAATTTCTGTGACACTTAGTAATATTTTGTAGAATTTCGATGAAAACATGAAGCTGGTGTTAGCATAATGTAGTTATATATTATATCTTTGCAGCATTGTAAAGATGCGCAGCCAATGATACGAACATGAAATATAATATGACGTTCCGTGCTTATCGTGGTTATTTGTGTTACCATGTTTTCAATATTATCGTAGAAGTAAAATTTGCAAAGTTTTTAATAAAATAAAATATTCTCTTTTAATAAAATAAAATATTCTATCTTCTAGCGTTATCTTTAAGCAGTAAACGATAATAATTTAACAATAAAAACAATGAAAACATTGTCAATTAAATTTTTAATATTATTCCTAATTTTCATTACACAGAACAAATTTGACTTTCACTAAAAAAAATTCAAAATGACTGAAAAATTTTACAAAATTTAAAGAAGTATAAAAATGAATTATTTTCGAGTTTTAACTAATTTTAGTGCACGTACGAAGTCATCGAAGTGGCTTCAACGACGTGTCTCACTCTGTACATGTATAATAAATATCCATGAAACGAAATGAAATATCTAGACCCTACGAGTTTCATTTAGAAGTATGGCGAACGTAACTGCACATGCATTCCGATTAAGCGAATTTATAGGAATATCAGTAGCCTCATTACAATATTCCGATATTACAATTTCGACGGGACACCGTTCTATACCTTTGCGCCTTCGTTTTTCATCGATTATTACGGTATTTGCATCTTTTACACCCCCTCAGTCGGGACGATTCGGTAATTTTGTAATGCGCATTTCAATTCGTATTTCTCATTTAGATTTCAGGTGCGCAGCGTCCAAGCGATGCACCTCGTTTCGTTAACGAGTTACGATTTAATCCTTTCGTATTTTACTTAGTTTTTATATTAGTGTCTGATCCGCAATTGTAGGATCATTTATAATATTTGTCTAGTTATATTTCATTCTCTGTATACATTCTCTCTTAATTTATTATAACCATGTTGCAATAATTCAAGAAATTATGCGGATTATGAAAATACATTTTACTAAACTATTCTGTGATAGACGGTACAAGAGGAATTGTTTCATTTTTCAAATATAAAAAGAGGATTCATTGGACGAGTTTTTGGAAGAATTTTTTAATTATTCGTTCAAGCAAAGAGTTCATTCATTTTTCTTGCTAACTCATCGTTTGTATTCAGGTACCTGAAGAACAGTTAAGAAAAATTTCTCTTATAAAGAGAATTGAGTTAATAAGACGATTAACATTATTGTTTTAAAGCAGAAAATAAGAATATTTTATAAAATATAATTTTCCTGTTTAAACATATCGTGGTTCGAAATACCTCAAAAATACACATTAAAAAATATTTACCAAAAACTGCTACGAAAAAGTGAAAAACAAATAAAGATCAAAATTTATAGACATTCGTAGAACATCGACTCAACGAAAATATAAACGGAATATCAATATTCCCCTCGAACTACCATCATCCTTCAAAACAAAAATTCACCAAAAAATCAAAGGAACCGATTGGTTAAAAATAAATACACACTGAAACAAATAAAAGTAGAGTTTATGAAACAACGATACAATTGTTCTATTTCTATATAATTCGCCATTCTGCCCACTAACTGAACGCAATTACAGCGAGAGAAGGAAATTGAAAATTCTCGTCGCAACGAGAGTCACGCATCGCCTATTACGCAAACAAGCTGAACAAGTAGAGTGAATTAGCAAGAACTGCGCAAATCCTAGATTCAGAAATCAGAGATCGAGATCGTAGTTTCTAATGGAACATTTTTATCAAAGATACTTTAAGAATTAAAATTAAACTTTAACTAACTAACTTTATATTTACGTGTAAGTCACTCTTACACTCATCCTCCCTAAAAAGCTACGAACGAATAGCAAATTACATTTCAACGCTATCGGACTCTTATATTAAATTATTTGTTCACATAGTTTAGCAACCATTTATGGTTGCAAGTAGCTTCGAGAAACTAATTTATAAATTTGTCTTCAAAGAATTTAAGACACCATTTTTGTCACCTATTTCGAAATAATTCACAGTTATATTTTTCTGTATTCGGGGAAACATATGGAAATTAGTTTGGCTATAAGATTGATGTTCCTATTATTTTCATTGAAACTAACGCAACAGAATATGCCTACAGAAATCGTGTAACAGTACGTATGTCAAATGAAGATGCATTTCCTATGCGACGTATGTTTAACATACTTTAATAAATAATCTATGCTGTTGAGGTTATTAGATGTATATGAACAAAGGAACGCGTGGATAAATTGTAAGGTAGAAAATATATTTTAAATACTAAAGTGTAAATACAAATCGTAATATAATTGAGATCCGCACGCTAGCAGAGTTACCCTATGACTGAAAGCCCTGAAGCCAACGTTGCCTGTATACTGTTTAATGTTTGCGTTCGTCCCAATCTTTTGTCCATACGCTGTCGATGGCTTCAGTGGTCGATAAAACTAAAAGTCCAGATGTAGAGTTTTCTTAGAAGTGGTAACCACTTCGACATATGCAATTTAATATGTGTATTTCTGAGTATAATTAAATTAATGCAACCTAAATAGAAATTTGTTGCATCCACTGAATATTATATTGATCGCTATACTTTGGATATTTTTTCGTATTTCTGCATGTTGTGTGCATTCTATATATTTTTACTACTTTTAAATTTCCTATAAACTCATAAACATCCGCAGTCTCCTAACGAATAATCGATTGGTGCAATCGAGCTGACATTGTACATCGTCAACAACGTTACATCCGCATAATTATTTAATGACAATTACATATTCCTTAAAAGAAAAAAGGAAAAAGCAGGTAAAAAGGAAGATGAAACTTTCCTATTGATCAATCGACGTATAATTCTATTACCGCAAAGCGGCTATCTGTATTTTATTCGTCGTTTAATGATCGCGCATGCAGCGTGTAACATGAAATACAGAAATTCCTGAGTAAAGTATCGTGTGCGAGTAGTGACCCTCGGTGTCCGGTGCGTGGCGTTAATTTATAGCATGCGTGACACTGTGAAACCATAGATCGCCACACGACTCGCCATTGTACACGCTGTTATGGCGATAATATTCTAATCGGGCCGCGTGTTCGCGAGCTCGGTTGCCGTTGTGTCAAGGCGCATTAAGTTCTATACACATGGTCGACACGTGTCACTTTGTCCCCACATTTTAGCGATATATAGTTCACTGTTGATTAATTGTTAGTCTTAACTTCTTGAATTTAACGAGCTTATAATTCGCAGATGTGTGATACAAGAAGATTTTTGAATAGCGACTTGTAGTAAGGAATAATTATGGCGATAATATTCTAATCAGATTGCGTATTTGTGAGCTGGGTCACGTTTATTAAACTCTGCTTGTATTAAACTCTGTGCACACGGAAGAGACGCGTTACTTTCGGGCTATACACCGAATAATAAATGAATAATATGTCTATAATAATATAAATAATACGTTGTTTCGCTACAACAAATTACTAATACCCATATATATAAATGTTTTTTGTACATCTGTCTATACAAATAACATCTGTCTGTAAAAGTGTATGACCTGTCTACAAAAATACTGCTAGAACATGAATACGACGCGAGTATATATTGGGGCCTTACACGGGCCACAATGACGTGTGGTACATGACCCCACTGTCGACTATTCCAGCCCGTCGTTGTGAAATATTGTGGCGAGGGTATTGATGTCGCCTCGCATTGACTTAATCATGATATACAGGCTTTTCTCGCGTGAACGTGTTTCCCGCGAAATATAAACGCGCGAACGGAGACGCGGTAAATGATATTCTTATTTCAGCGTGATGGATGGATGAATACAGTTCCCTGTTTCTGTTTGGCAGGAGGTAGTTATTGGAAATGTTACACGTTACAGGCTATTCGTTACGTTGAAGTTAAAATTGTAAATTTTCGAATTTATTGACGCGCAGAAAGAACTTTTCCATAGACAAACACGACCAGAAAATTATTGGAACTTTTAATTAATTGCAAACAAGTTGCTCCATTTAAAAAATAAGGTCATTCAGACAACTTAATTATGCTCGACAAATTGTAGAAAAGATTTGACTTTTTGCTTTTTATAAAAATAATATGTTTCTCTGACGTTGATTTTTGAGAATGAAGATAACGGAGATGAAAATATTTGTAGAGATACGTGAGTTTGTAAATTACAGTAGCAAAGGGAAGTATGATAACCATGTAGAATGAACGAAGCAATATTTATATAATATAGAAATACATACATATAATGTACAGTGGATATAAATAATATTTTGTAATAATTACAATAAAGCTCTCGAGCAAGAGACAATTTTTTAATTCCCTCGTTTCGCCGACCTAAGCAATAACTATACGTATATGCTATATAGAAGATACGTTTCTTTCGTTTGGGAGAAACAATTCAGGTCATAGGAAGTGCCTGAATACGTCTGACTACTCTTTTTAGTTAAAAATAAAACTTTCAAATGCATTTTTAAACTACAAAGTTCCTTTCTTGTATGACAACGAAAGAGATTGGAACATGAAAATTTGACGACCAAAAACTTCCACCAAGTACATAAAACTGAGTAATTATTTCATGACCAGATATCTGATAAACCTTCCAACATTTTCTTGTACATGGAAAGTACATTACGCTTTGATGCTTGATAATTCCCATTTGCTAAAACATTTAACGTTCCTTCGTCAAACGTCCGCCACTGCTTTCCAAAAGCGGATCGGGAAGACCAAACAGAGTTAGCGTGGAACGAGAAGCGAGGAAGCACACAGGGAGCACAGCGTCAGGAAACATTTCGATACAACTTTGATTTGCAAACTTTCCACGACCCTGATAAATTCGCCTGCTACGTCGGAGAAAGGATTGGAAAAAGTAACGAAACAGCGGTAGATCCGAGGGTGGTCGCTACTTCGAGGAAAACCAGCGAGTTACCGGTCCGGTTTGCAGCGGCGGCGGAGCGAAAAGGAGCAACTTTCGAAGAAAAGTTCGCTCTCGGCCGCGAATACGGGTCGGCGAAATCAAGTTTTGCAGTTCATAAAGCGGCCCAGCGACAGTTTGTCCCATTTCAATTTCCCGCGAATGAATATCCAAGTTTCTTACGAGGATCTGAAATTAAGGCTATAAAACTCGTCGGTTGCAGGCTTGTTTATCGAACTTAAAAAGGAAATAATTCGTGATTGCACTTCCGAGGTTATGCTTCTCCTTTTCTGTTACTTCGCCAGCTTTGAGTACTCGTAAAAGCAACGCTCATTTCTGTACATACACAACCGCCATAGTTGCAACGTGAATCGACTATAAATATTGTTTCAGAAAGTAGTATTTGAATTGTCTTCGTAACTTACGAAGTTTATGAGAGAGACGAGAATATTTGATATTTACGAGGACTCTTTTCCTGTTTTTTATTCACTGCGTCATTTTATGATCGGCAAGGTGTCGGATATTTAATTGCCATTTAGGTGGTCGACATTCCTTCGCGGTTATGCGGTTACTCATCACCGAAATAAGAAGCCAGAACATCACGATCGATCGTCTGGACGTGGCTCAGCAGTACTCTGTACTCTCTCCACACGCCCATCGATGTCGGTGTAATAACAGTCTGTACTACTGCAGAAATGAGAATTCGTGTAAACGACGAGCGATTAAGAACTGAACGAATGTTTATGCTGAAGTATCGTTGATGAGTGAAGAGTAATTCAGAAGGTGCACGTGAAGACTACAAATTTGGACAAAAAAATACATAATGTCTGTAGATTTATAACGATGAATATTCATACATTTCTTAAATGTTCCATCATTTCTATCGCTATATCAACATAATGAGAATTAATCCATGAAATAGTCTGACATCCGTCTGTCGGAAAATTATCGAACGTATCAAAGTTCTATCAACGTGAAAGCACGTTTCCCTATACAAAGAGAAACACGATTCTCATAGAACTCTGATCTAACCCACGTCTAGTTCTGACATAAAGCAGACCTGTCCTAAATCCTCCACCCAGTCCGCTCAATGTGGATAACGTCGTTCAATTAAGCGTAATGAAGTTTTTGAATTTCACCGTGTCTTATTTTAATTCCCTTTTCGATAATCAATTCCCGTCCTTTATCGCCGAATTACCACGAGAAAGCATGGAAACTGTTTGCCGAATGGAAACACGTCCGTTCGATTGATGTTAGAGATGGTTCGTGGCGTCGCAGGACTTTGAATTTCTGGGTATTCTTTGTAACTTCCAACGAGGAAAGTTGAGTTTGCTCGAAGAAAACAAACTGATCTGAAATTTGTGGTTCCCAACGCGAAAAATTCACTTTGAAAGATGTTCCAAGCGATTCTTATTATTTTCGATGTAAGGACTCGTTTTGTTTGGACACTCGATTTAATACGATGAGAATGCATCTCGAAAGGCGAATGCTCTTTTCAAAGGAATATTTCAATCGGCGTATCATACATTTATATTCAATGTAATCCTGCAGAAGTTCGAGAGAGGTTCGTAAATGATATGTTATCAAACATAATACTAGTTTCACATCTTAAATGTCATCGTATAGCAATTATTAATATAATACAGTAAATATATTAAGTCAATTATTAATATAAATTTGCTACAACACGTTGATAGTATGCACTTCGTGCCTGACGTGAAAAACGCAGAAAGTTTTACAGATGAAAAGATAATTATTTTGTAAATCATTAATTTCGATTTCTTCTGTTCTATTTTAACAAATATATAAACATCTACAATTCAGTAATTATCAAGCATTTAAGCCTCGCACATAAAGTTCTCGATCTCAAAATTGAAATCTTTTTACCTGTCATCAATATTCGAGCATCAAATATGTACATGATTTTGCCAGCGCGTTGAATTTATTCGCTTCACCATCCTCCGACAAGCCACATCAGTCATGTATAAAACCATACACAGCTATCCGCATGGAAATACACATCTGTCATGAACAGATGCACCGCAAGATGTCTTAAACCGAAATATCCCTTCGATCTTCTTCGCATTACGAGGAAATCGTCCCTTCTATTACTACGACAAATTTCTCCTAGGGTACGGAAACGGTGTCGTTGCATTTTGCGCTTCGTTTGCCACGATTAGGAAAATCCTACGATTCCTACGACATTTCTGCTTTTATTTTATTTGTCGAACGATCTGTAACGGTACAGAGTTTTATTTCTTTTGAAAAATCTGACGATTCGTTGGCAGTAGATTGTTACATCGGTGTCTGTCTCGCCAAGTCTATCTTCTTTAATTCATCGGCAGAAGCGCGAGCTTGTGGCGAATATTGGGAAAAACATTATTCAATCAGGACATAATTTTAATTTAGAAAGAATTTACGTTGAATAATTTGGGCTTGTGATTAATAAAATAGAACTTTTTAATTCAATTTAGGATTCCAATATATACCAGTGACTGCGAATATTTTACCTAACTATGTTGAAGATAACAAGAGCAAAAAATTAACCACGGAGGATGACGGTAATTGTAAGAAAATTGTTTTGAACGTTTTGTGACTTAATGTTGCGATTATTCTAAGAAATTTGAGAATTTTACTTAAAAATAGTCTTCCTTCGTGATGACAAGGTTATGAGTTTTGTTAAAAAAAAAAAAAAAAAAACACGCATAATCTTTTCTATATTCCGGAACAGAATAGTTCATTAGTTATGCCTGACCATCGCAGTAAGCTTTGCGTTCAGCTTTTAACAGAAACTTCAGAATTGATCGGTTTAATACCGCGTAAGCTAACCAGATTTGTCGACGAGCCTGGATGAGTACAATTGCGGAATAGGATGTTACCAGAGATTTACTTTTCGCGGATGAATCTTGTTTTGACTGTTGCGAGTTGAAAAATTGATCGGTAGCCCATATTTTTGCGGAACACGGCTGGTAGACTGTCGACGAACCGTGGAGAAACGTCGAGAGTTATTCTTGGTCGTTCGATGCTGGAATTAATCTTTGCTCGCGTGACGGTACGTGTTTGAGAAATTATTTGTTAAAATTTTGGTATTGATACGATGAATTGTAAATTGTTATTCGATTTAAATTTTAGTTTCTGTCTTATATTCATTATAAAGATGACAAATTTTTAACTATACGAATCGATTCAAGCGTAAAAAATATTTTTAGAGAAGAAATTTTTACCCCTAAGCTAGATAGAAAGAAGTAAAAAAGATACAGTATTGTTTATTAATATTTTAACTGAAAAAGGCGTATTAGCTCGTTATTTACATCGCCAATCGTCAGGGCATAATAATTTCTTGCTTAAAAAATTCCATACCTTCCTATGTTGTTTTAATTGTATTAAAAATAAATCATATTATATTTATACTAAATTTCCAAGAACTAAAATCGAGCTAACTGAAATTGATTTGTTTTTATTAATCTTTATTTTCCTAATTACAGAAGTTTCTAATTAATGCATGACCCGATTAACATGTTATCCAATAAGCCTAGATTCCATGAAGGATTCACTTTTTAAATAGATTAAATAATCTTGCGCTATCTATTGCGCAATTTTTTCTGACATTTCAAATATTAATGTAACAGTTGTCCACGAAAATCAATTTCTATGAAAAATATTACGAGAATTAAAATCTTTGTGATATTGTATCTTGTAATTGATTTTACATTTTTATGAAATGTACTATCATAAATTCATGATCCAATCTGTGACAAATAAAATACACAAATATTATTTATTACACGAAATCGTAAATATTTATGATATATTTCAATCTGTGATTAAAGCTATCTTTCGAAATAGTACTTTTGAATTTGTTCAACCTTTTTACGTGTGTAAATCTTTCTTTTAAAGAATGAGAACGAGAATTCAAGCTTTCCATTGAATGACTATTTTTCTAACGAATTTTCGACTTTCGTATTTTTAATATAATATACATACATAGCCGGCTATGTCAAACACATCGACATAGTATCTACTTCCCCATTCCAGACAGCGCAGCGTTCTAAATATGAACGTTGATTAAATTTCGATCACGAGCTAACAGCCACGAACGATCCTTTCTTCTTTTCAGTAATTATTCGTAGCTAACTTTTATCATACCACACGTTTCAACTAATGCAAATTTGATTAGTTCATTGGAAAGATGGAAAATTCAAACGGCTCAAATATTAATGATCCTATATTCTATTCTTTCTTAATGAAATTCTACCTTTAAGAAGAGATTATTATATCCCGCAGACACGATTCCAGTAATTCTAGAAAGTGCAACACAATACTGACATAAATTTAAAGTTTTCATGCATGATTCATTATCAATGAAATTGTATTTTCCAATTCTAGATACAATAAAGTTTCATCGTAATCCCAGTGAAATCTTCAAATTTCTATGCTTCGTTCGTCGTTATTGAAACTGCGTGTTTAAATAGAAAATCTGATATATTCTTTAGATATGATTTCTAAGTTTTTATACTCTTGTCAATAAAATTACATCGTTGAATAGAAATTTTCTATGCTCTTGTATTTGATTTATTTTTAATAAAATTGCTCCTTTGAGAACAAAATTATACATTTTATAAACGTAATTCCAACAATTATCTTCGTATTCTGATCGAAACATTAGTTAATAGTTACTAGGAAAAATGCTTGGCTGTCTATCAATTCTTATAGTCTGCGAGCTCGTAGTGTGAATAATAAAGGCTAGTTAACCAATTATTCAGTGAGCATAAAATACGGTTAAGAGGTTAACTACTCTTTCTCGTGTTAGATATTCCGGGCTGTTGATTCTACACATTGATTTTTAATCTGTTTATTCATCAGTGAAATTTATGAGACATGTAGAATAAAGGATGTGTAATAAATATTTATGTGGTATGTAGAAGCATGCCATTGAAACAATGTTATTTATTTCGGTTATCTATGTTTCTTGTCTATTCTGATCTGGATAACGCAAATACTTAATAAAACATGCAAAAATGTACAATGCAGCTGCGGAGATAATCGTCGTACAATTAAATATCGTTATCAAAATGTCTACGTTACTCACACACGTGTTTATCACTAGAAAATATCTTTTAATATACCAGAAACTATGAGAATGAATTACAGGAGTCCTTGAGAATTTTCTATTACTTTTGTTTTATGGATTAGTAACTTTCTTTCGCAATGTCCTTGGATGAATTATAAGTTGGATAAAATTAATTACATTTAATTAACCTTCGCAGCTGCAGTGTACATTTTTGCATGTTTTATTAAGTATTTGCGTTATTCAGATCAGAATAGACAAGAAAAATAAATATAAAATAAATAACATTGTCTCAATAGCATACCACATAAATGTTTATTACACACCATTTATTCTGCATGTCTCATAAATTTCACTGATGAATAAACAGATTAAAAATCAATTGCGTTTAACTAATTTTATAAATAGTAATAAAATATATTGAAGATAAAGAACTAGTAATGAGTAAGCGTATGCGTAAGTAGTATAGGTCAATGCTGATCAGACATCTGAATTGGAAGAGCAATGTTGAATACATTAAACTAGAATGGTTTCGACGATATCAAAATTCTCTTTACACTGACATATATTTCTCTTCAAAAGAGAAATAAAGGGACTTATAACAGAAGAGTATGAATGATAATATTTGATAAGCTTAACAGAATACTTGCGTAGAATTACAAACGATCTGTCTGAATTTCAACTTAAAAATAATAGATTCAATTCGTGTCATTGTACGTTAAAACCATCAAAGTGATCAAAGTGTGAAATTTGGGATTTTTCGTCGAGATTTCATAAATTCACGACAATACATTTTTTGAACAGTCGAATGATTTTTTGTGGAACGTAGAAAAAAATCTGGTTTTTGTTCTTGCGTTAAATTTTTACTTCCATTTTAATTCCATTTTAATTTCATTTTAATTCCCTTGATACAGGTTTTATACTTTCATCGTCTCGTTCTCGACAGCTCGTATTTTTGCGAAATAAAGCACAATAAAGGAATCGTTCTTTTTTGCTCGACACATTAGTAACTGAGCACGACGAAGCAAATCTGTCAAACAAAAATGAAACGTCACGGAGAAAATCTGGCGCATTCGCGTGTGCTGCCAAATCGAAAGCTTAGTGCTGGAACAAAATAGTGGGTCGAATAGCGTCGTTATTAATCGGACAGACGCGTGATAGAGGGAAACGGCTGATGGACCACGCGTGCATGATTGGTTTCGATAAACGATGGTCCAGATTTTTGTGCAGTCGCCACGACTTCGCTTGGGAAATATTTGTTTTGTCGGCCGAAAACGAGCGAAAAGCTTGATGGAACGTTACACGACGTGTAACGCGGAGAATTTTGGTTGATACACGGAAACGATGAAACGACAGTTCAACACGGTTCGTTTTCAGTCGAAAACTAGTTCTTATTTTCATATTTACATCGTATTCGAGATACTTTACTGTCAATCGAAGATAACAAAGCTTATTACAATATAAAATCTTTACATTTGTATTACGTATACGTATATACGTGTTGGTTTATTAACCACGGAACACAACAAAGCTTATTGCAACATAAAGGTAACTTTGTCTTACAAATTCTATTGCAAATTCATTAAAATCGAACGAAAAATTGAAAAAACGATGGGAAAGGTTACATGGAGTTAGATGGGAAAGGTTAGATGGAATGGTGCGATTAAACGCGAATACATCGAAGATAATATCGTAATAACGATTAAACGTACATGTAAGTAGCATAGGTCAACGCTGATCAGGTATCTATCCTAAAATAGTCTGGTACAGGCTGTGAGTAAAAGTTCTCTTTAATTACGCAAATCCAAAGGAAAACAGATAAAGTATCTCGATTCGAGAGATTCCCTCGATCGATCGTTAATTAGAAATTTCCCTAACTAACAGCGAAACTTTAACTTTTAAATTGTTCTATCTGTTAACTGCTGAATGTAGTACCACTCTATGTAATTAGCTTTCGTGGAAAACGGGAAAACGCAATTTCCGCGGATCTTTAAAGACGGACTTCTTCTGAGAAAAATATTTACAGAGAACTCGGTGGCCGTCTCAACAAAACTATATACTTTAACATCTACCCATTCTATTATATCTAATACTGACTTTGAATAATGTAGAGCTGGATCAATAAATTCTCATAATTGAGAGTGACCCGAGAAACGAACAAAACGAGCAGCCAATATTAATTTCTAACCTGAACAAAGTGACAAATAACCATAGAAGTTAATTGGTCTGAATTCAATAATAATAATACTTGTGAAATTGGTATAATCCATATCAATCTAGAAAATTAGCGCAACAATGGAAGTCGACATGAAATTAATGCGAACGGCTCATAAATTTAAAAGCAATCCCATTAGAATGAGGGACGAGCTGGGCTTCCATCAGGCGAAAACCAAAGACTGTAATACTATTTTGCTCAACTAGGTACGAGAACGGAAGAATAATGGTCGATTTTTTTTCAGAATGCGCATCTTTCCGCTACGTTGTTCTTGAAAAGGATAGCATTCTTGACTGCCTCGGACGGATGAAAAGCTCACGCATTGTTGTGAAATCTCGCATTACACTCGGCTGCATTTACTTCTTTTTTTTTCTTCTTCTTCTACTCTCGTAGTCTATACCGCTTACACGTTCGTGCATTTTTATAAGTATTTGCGAATAAGAAACGTTGCGATATTCCACGAGACATCTGCGCTAACGCGACGTTAGCTAACATTCTTCAAGTTTCGAAAATAGCCTTGGAAACTTGGTGATACGTTGATGAATATTAATCGCAAACCTTGATCCAGGATGCACAGGCCTCGTATAAAGAGATGTTTTCGCCATCGGTGGTATTGAACCACGCGAACTACCGTTTTCAGGTTCAAAGAGGAGGAAATTGTTGGTAACCCACGGGGATAATCGAAAAACTACTTTCCATCTCGAGTGATTTTCGTAAACTGCATCGCCGAATCCTTGGAAAGTTTCAGTCATTAAAGGTATCCGTCATTCTGTCTTCGTCACGACGTTCGCTGGTTCAACCGATATTATGCAATTTATTGGGAAGAAAGTTTAATAAAAGAATATGAATAGAATTCTTTCTGAGCGACTTATACCTATTTCGCAATTTTAACGTAGAAAGTGTAACGTTCTATTTAGTAGCCGACGAGAAGGCAGCGTCAACTGACGTTTAATGCAACTAGCGATAAGCTCCACTTTCGGCTAACCTGCTATGTGCAGGAATACTAGCACGGGAGACGATTGAAGTTGTTCGAAAGTAGATTATCAATATAAAATCTTTTATTGAAATCTTACTCAATTTCGATATTGACAATTGACTGACAGATATGAAATTCTTCGGTCGACAGGTGATGACTCTTCGGTAAACAAATGATAACTAATTCTTCAATGGATGAACGCTAATTAATTTACTCGATAACCAAACGATAAATATTCTCAAATTCAAACTCGAACTCAAACTCATACTGCAAACTACTGCTGACTTCTCTGCGTCGCTACATTTATATCCATCGGAGATGAAAAAACGTCAGAGTCTTTCTTTTGAAAATGTTTGGGAAAATCCCCAACGTTTGTTCAACTACCGACTTTGTTTACGATTTAAATCATCATAATATCATTAAAAAAAAACATAATATAAAAACGTAGCTTTTCGCGGCTTTAACCGCCTTTCACTTCAAATATTGTAAACACGGTTTCGAATAAACGTTTTAATTATCTCGGTTCAAAGGAATTTATCAATTTTACTTTCGCGCCACGGATCTCGGGATGTGACAGAAAGAACTTGTGAAAGAAACTGAAGATGAACAAACCTTATCTTCCTTTGTATTTCATATTAGATTGGCAATAAATCTTCAACTGTATTAAATATTATATATAAAACTGAAACAGTAAGTCTCTTACGTTTCTCTGTTACTTTGTAACGTGCTTATAAATTTGTCGAATCCGTTTTCGTTCAATTATTTCAACTCATATATAAAATCCTTTTTATTTGTACATTTTCATCGATTCGTCTTTCTGTGATTTCATCTGTAACAATACTTTACAATCTTTTAATTCTTTCTCATTCAATTAGCCCAGCTCACGTTCAACTATATATTTTCACCTGTAACTCTATCCTTTAGCTAGAATAAATAGATTATGGATATAATATAATTTTAACGTTATTGATACTATTTCGTTCACTCGCGGAGAGACGCGATCGCGAGGAAGCACGTCAACGGGAGTCGTAAATTCTCGTTACGATTAGACAATCGACGCCGCGAAATGATCGATCCCCTATTTCGGTTACGATAATAGGGGTAGTTCAATTGAATGTGACACTGATATAACAAATTATAAGTTACAGTTTACTCCAACAACTTTGTAACGAATATGTTGAAGTGATCGATACTTCTGAGAAAACTCTACATCTGGTCTTTGGCTTTCACAAAGCGCCGATGTCGTCGATAGCGCATAGACAAAAGAATGCGTCGACGACAGACGATAAGCGGCACACGTGCGACATCCTTTTTCGGCGTTCCTTTAGTCTCAGGGTAACACTGCTAGCGTGCGGATCTGGACCAGCTTACATATATATTCCTACTTGTATTTACGCTTCTATATTAAATTATATTTTCTACCTTACAATTTATCCACACGTTTCTTTGTTCACACATCTAATAACCTCAACAGAATATAGTTACACTGGTGCGTATGTATAAGTAAAGTAGCTGACTGATCTAAAGGTGGAAACCCGGTCAAAGGTGTTGACCGTTCGAAAGATGCAAAATTAGTGCCGTTCGGTGACGATGCTGTGACGGAGGAAAACTAAGGATGGGTGTGTCTCGCGCACGGAACCATCGGATTTGTTAATGACAATTTTGACTAGGAAAGTGAGGGCAATAGACGTTGCTTTTGATTGGATGATAGACGGCTGGTGGACTAGGAAGGGTCTTAGCCGCCCTCGAGAGAAAGTCGCTAACGGAAGATACTGAGAAACGTGAGAGAAACCAACTTTCCCGTATCTTCCCCTAGTAGACAATAAACTATTCAGTGAAAGAATATTTGGTTGATCTGAAGGACCTTAAATAGAAAATGCCTGGGATTTATGGAGAATACTTGAGAATATTGAGGGTACGCGGTAAGGATGTGAAGACATCTGGTTGCCATCCTGCCCGCGACGCGTGGCCCCGATCTAGGCAGAGAGTCGGCCGACGTAACAGATGCAGTTTTGCAAATCGCTATAAAATTTCTTCAATCTGTTAGTATCAATCTACAAATATCTTCACAAAATTCCAAATATATAATAAATCTATTCTTCATTCGCGAAAGTGTTTCAGAATCATTTTCTCAAAATTATCTTCCCACGTCGAACGATTTTTATATCGATATTTCATTCTCTGCGCATCTTCGTCTCCAAACGTTCAGTTATTTAAATGGTTTGTACGATTCGGTCTTTTGCATAATTTTTCATGGAACAGATGGGTTTGTCGAGATCGAGACTGTTGAGGTTATTAGACGTATGTGAACAAAGGAACGCGTGGATAAATTGTAAGATAGAAAATTGAGCTGGTCCAGATCCGCACGCTAGCAGCGTTACCCTATGACTGAAAGTCCTGAAGCCATCGTCGCCTGTCTACGGTTCATGGTTTGCCTTCGTCCCAGTCTTTCGTCTATAAGCTGTCGATGGCTTCGGTGCTTGAGAAAACTAAAAAACCAGATGTAGAGTTTTCTTAGAAGCGATGACCACTTCAACAGAGACAAAGTAAGATTCGCGAGTCTTCGAATCATTCGATGTAGAGAATCCAAGAGACGGAACGCGCGTCTCGACGTCGAAGACTCGTTCGAAGTCGGCATTAAGTTGTCCATGCGTCAAATTCTGTCTGCAGGATCGAGCAGACACGAATACCAAATAGTCACCGGAGCCCGGCTGCGATACGCCTCAAGACGAACGTCCCCACGCATTCGTCTCGAATTCCTCGACTTCCGTTCGCCAGAATTCCGCAAGAATTCCGCGCCTGTCCGTTATCGAACCTCAACTTCGGATACATTCTCACCCGACCACGATTTTCGAATCGCCAAACAGACCGACTGAGTCTCGTTGTCTTTCTGATCGATGAACCATACCTTTGGCTCCATTAACGCGAATCGTCCGTGAAACTCATGCTGCGTTTCCAAGTCGTTTCCGTTTCTCGACTTACTGCTTCTCTTTCGATATTTGTTTTTTCTACGGCCACTGAATTTTCGAGTTCACGAGTCATTGAGCAAGCGTGCTCCAATTCGGCTTTTATCTCGATTTTTGAGAGATTTATTGGCACACGCGGATACGTTTCCATCGTCTTAGCGTTCCTCTACTATCTTAATAAATATTAGAAAATGAACAAAAGTTTATATATAAATTTATATAATTATGATGGAGAAGAATGTGGTATTAGTTGAAAAATTTCTTTCGAATAAACATAAGCAACTTCGTTAAACTTCAACGTTTAAAATTACACGGTTATTAAATTCACAAAATAATTGGAACGTAAGATTAATAATGTAAAAATACCAGCAAGTAAATTTTTATATAATCCATCTACGGCGTATCTCGGAAGACAATTTTCCTCGAATTCCTTGTTTCTGGTCAATCTTTATCACTTTTAGAACTCGTGTCACTTTGGAATCATTAAAACTTCTTATTGCCACCGAATGCCAGACAATTTCCACTTTGTTCAACGCTTCGTAAACGTTTCCTCAAAGCGTGTTATTAAACTCGAAAATAATAAAAACGCGTGTCTCCCGTTCCAAGTCGATTTCCTGTTCCGTCAGAAAGAAGTTGGCGAGTTGGATCGTGAAGCATCGCACAATGAAAGCCGAAGTATCGACAAAAGTTCTCGTTCAAGCGGTCATAGTTCTCTGGAAATGTCATAATTCGCGTTCTTCCTCCAACGAACGCGGCGATTCGCCATTCTCGATCATTAAAAAACAAAGAGAAATAAAAAAAAGAAAGAGATACATCTCTTTAATATAAATAACGAGAGCGCGAGAACATTAAGAGCAGTTAAAAATTCGTTTGCTTGGTCCGACACAGGGAAGAGCAGTCGCTGGTGTTTCTTCTGGCGAAGGTTCGTTCGATTTTACGGCGTCTGTCTCGTCAATAACGTATTTACTCGCAACGATTCGACGAAGAAAAGCGCGAAAACAACAGACGCGAAAAGGTGGTGGAGCGAGAGTCAAGAGGAGGCCTGCGCTCGACGGTTCAGCTTTCTTGCTCTTTTCCATCCCTTCGGTATCCTTTTCAACTTCCATGTGCTCCTTCACCAGACTGTCGATCGGGCGTGGCCAAGCATTCCACACTTTATGGACGCGTGTACACACGTACACCGATCGTGCATCGTTCTCGTGTATCAAAGCACGATGCATTTTTCGTGTTTGCCTCACCCCGCTCCCCGTTCGTCTTTCCACTTCTTCCCGTTCTCAATCCTACCAAACCCTCTCTCCTCTTTCCTCTTCGCCTCTCTACCTTTTCCACGCTCTGCGTTACCGTACTCGTTCGTTTCGAATCGGATGCGCCCTGCTCTCTGTTTTTTACGGGCCCGTCGACAACAGACTGACGGTAACGTCCATTCTCCCTCAGCGAAACATCCGCCTCGGATGTCGACGGTTAACTCTATGAGAAGAGAATTCATCTCCGGTAAGGAAATCGGTTAACGTCGCGCGATGTTGACCGACCGTTCGTGCAATTTTTAGAACGTTTCAACCTTTCGACGAATGTTACTTTTGGTTCCTGATTTTCATCGATAGGATTGATATATATAGAATTATGTAGATAGTACTAGGTATCGGCATACGATTAACGGTAGATTAATATTTACAGTAAAGCTAGATTAACATTATGTTAATATTAATATTATTAAATTATTAGACTGACCTTAGATTCAATGATAGTTATTCTAATATCAAAGAGTTAATATAACTGTACTATAGTTGAGTAGTAAAGTTTATGTAAATTCTTACATTCTGGTATTTTACGTAAAAGCAATACGCTGTATTTTAAATTATTATGTCGAGAAATTGTTTGGAAATTTTAACGTATTTCAGTGAAGGATTTAGTAATATCACAGAATAAAGCAAAATCAAGCGAGTTTAAATATTCAAACGAAAAATGACAAAAATTATTAGACTAATTACTAAATTAAAAGATATATCACAAGCGTTTGCAATTTTCAACGTGTATAGTTCAGTACAGAACGAGAAAAGATTCAATTATCGGAATAATATCAAACATTTATTCGGCAAAATGACTGAAATACGTAGGTACCATTCTCTCGCGCGAAGGAAAGTTCAATTCGCGAACGTGTTTCTGCAGATTAGTTTTAAACTGCGTATTACGTCAGGATATTTTTATTTCTTTCGGCACGGCCACTGCTGTGAGATACGCGTTTGTGGTCGCCGCTAAAAGAAACGAATGCGAGTCAGAAAACAAACGTTAAAATTGTACTAGATTTTTCGCTGTTCGAGTGTCACTCGCGCTGCAGTTCCGTTAGAGAGCACTTAAGCGCAAGCAAAGTACGCGACGAATCGATACCTGTCAATCGATAGATGACTGCCTGTTTTCGTGCCAGCTGCGACCAATAATCCAATAAAACGTGTATAAAAGAGAACGTTAAATAATCTAAAATTTGTATTTAGTGAAAACAAGCAAAATGTTCGTTGTACGGATTAACAGAATTCATCAATGTTAAAACTACTGCTGTAATGTTAATAAATAAAGAGCTCTGACTGTCGTTTGAATTTAACGTTATTGTAACGAAATATAAAACGTGTATTATCGTACTCCTATTTCGAAATCCAAGTTAGACCTACAGAAATATAAAGCAGAAAATCAATAAAAAGAAATCTTGTAAAATATAAAGATCGCGAATAACAGAAAGACGAATAGAATAAAAGTAATACGAGGAATGCAAAATACAAAGACTAAATTACACGTCAGATATATATAATTAATCTCCGAATTTCCAATTTCCACGACTAGAACAAATGGCATTCTTCATTAATAAATTACCGATTACCAATAGCGTCCAAATTTGACGCGCGTAGGGTCAATTTGCACGGGCTGTTCGCAATAAATTAATTTTACACGTATCGGCTTCCGAACGAAATTAGAAGCCCTAAATCTTCCTTTTCAACCAGCCTTCGATGCGTGACCGAAGCTTGGCACGGCGCGTTGGTCAACCAATAATTTCGAACGAAACCGTTGTCTAATTAGCCACGTGCAATTAGTTTTCGCGTGATAACGCAAATAATTTCAAGGGTGGGCGAATTTTCGTTTCAGCTGATTATCATAGTGATTGGCTACGATAAATACAGAGTGACGTAACACGCGACAACGTTGCCCCGTCGCACTCTGCAGTTACAGCTTTCTCGATTAACGATCGCCGATGCATTGTGCCCGCCACGAATATCGCACCTATCGTGCCTGCTGGCTACAGATTCTATTAGCGCCATCAGAGTTTCTGACTCGAGCTATCAGCTTGTACATTTTCGTGGTGTCGCCGTGTACCTCGAAAATATTTACCTTTAGCAAATATCCCGACGTTGGATAATTTTCATTATATAATAATCCATAATCTACGGTATCCGATCTTACGATACATACGTTATCGAAAATAATTTAAAATGTATGCTGAGTAGTAAAAAACGAGGTTTTTAGGGAGTTGTAATAGTTATAATAGATGTAAAGTAACATGACAAGGGACATTAAATTAGTAGGTGGAAATGTTTAGTGAAATAATTCATATTTGATAATGTTGCAGTATTTGATGTTAATATATTGCGGAAAACAATTTACAAAGCACATTGGGTAGAGAAAGATGTTTCTTCGTATTAAAAATTTAAAATTTACGGTGTACAATTTAGTGCAGGTAGTGCAATTTAAGACACGTTTGGGATTCTACAGCTTAAAAGCATATCCTCTTGCATATTGGTATTATCCTGCTAACTAACTATCTGCAAAACAAACAGATTTCTGTTTTTCACGGATCAATAGTCAAATCACGACATTCTCGACAGTCAAACCTCAAAATATAGGTCCCCGTGTACAAATATACGATGCAACGTTATTAATTGAAAGCTAATACAATGTTTGCCTGGTTTCCTGTCTCGCTTTATGCTTGCATAACATAGATTTGGATAACGAACGAGAACAGGAAAGAACATTCAAATTTTCACGATTTCGAAATTCACGTTTCAAGCTCATTTTTCTTTCTGTGTCTCTTGTCACGGTTTATCGTTATTTTTAAAAGTACGAAAATAACAATTTTCTCAATTAATCCTCGTATACGTCGTAATGAACGTTCCAATTGTTTCAGACGTGGTTATTTCAGTCCTAGTGAATAGATACGATGTAGCCTGGAGCTCTGATAAAGCAATGGAAACAGAGAATGTTATTTCGCCTAACGATGACTGATTCTACTGTGTGTAAGCAGAGAATCCTTAAGATCTGACAAAGCGAATGACACACATAGGACTGTTCCACTTAACACTGACCGAACATCTTAAGACACCTTTGGAACATTATTATTGAACACGTTGGTTCATTCGACTATTCTGAAATAGCATTAACAGATTTGCCTGGGATCTGGTTTTCATTTTTCATCATCATGCCGTATGCTAGAAATTCTCTCTATTTCGGAATACTCAACGTATATATTGGGTATAAATTACTATGAAATATTAATTCACAATTTTCTGCTTTTCGATCGAGCCGAAAAAATTAATGTTCGCAGTAAACGTTAGAGTACATTTTTCGAGAATATGAAAAATCGATTTTTACGTCTTCTTTGGTACTTATCATCGTCCATCGTTTTAATTTTTTGATCGTCTATCGGAATAATTGTCCAGGAGTCAAGTTCGCGAAATCCAAGCTTTTAAAATCAGAATTCACAATGCAGGAATCGTTTCTCCTCTTAACTGTTAGATATGAAAGCAGGTTGAATCAAACCAAAGAGACTGAACGTTTTTATTTAAATCTATTTTCGTTCAGCAAGATGAGAAAATATTTAAGAAGGCGAAATTCTTTTAAACCTAGGAAAAAAATCGAAATGCTTTCGTGCGAGTGATTAACAGCATGAGAAAAGAAAATCTATCAAAGTGATATTGTTAATGTCATAAAAATAAGAAAAATTAAAAAGAACTATCACATAGGAAAATCAGAAAAACACATGACGTAACAAAATTAAAAATAAAGGCATAGCAGAAATAAAAAGAAAAGATTAACAGTTCTTCAGAGTTTTGCAATCCTAGCTTAGCTCAGAAGCTTTCAGCTTTAGCTTATCAAAGAAAAAAAAACTGAACCTCGTACTTTCTTCGACGTATGGGACAAAATAGAAGGCGGAGAACTCGTAATTACAATCTTTAAATGAATAATCGGAGGTCAACGAGCAGAAATCATTTAATCCGGGAAAATAGAAGAGGGTTGAAGGAGCCGAGACGTTTTCCATAGACCCGTCACTGCTCGGTATACAGCACCGTCGAGGATTATACTCCGTTCACAAGCCTGCTCCGCTAACCCTTTCGAATCTGCATGAAATTAACGCGAAGTTTACCGACCCGCCTCTATCTCGCTCGCCGAGATAGTTACCAACGAGCTTACGGGAATCCAAAAGGAAATAGGTGCGCGCGTAGGTCGCATTCGACCGACCTTTTTCTCCTGCAAAAAATGTTTCGGCGGTCCCTGGCAATTTTTCTTGCCTCGTGAACTATTTTTCGAATACCGCACTACGCTTTTCGCTACGTGTATCGATTCGAACGTTAACAACGATTTTACGAAATTTATATGAAAATTATATCTGTATAAATCATGAATAAATTCAGCGACCAATGAATTTGTTTTTAGTAGAATTGGTCTCAGATTCTAATATATTGAAATTCATGAAATTATCTGAAAAAATGTGCGTCTGTTATTAAAAATTAATTATGAAAGCAATTTCTTTGAGTATAAAAAGAGGTTCGGTTTTGGACAGGTTAAGAAGTTTAATTTTAGAAACCGAGTATGGTAAAAATGATTTAAACTATTTATACTTGATGAAGCGTATAAATATTGGATATAAAATTGACTTTGTAGCTGTTGTTTAATTGGAAAGAATTCCATTAGATTGTGACTTTTTATTGGAAGAGTTTAATTATAAGCACTAAGAGAATAAATTACCTGTCGATGATTAAATAATTAGTAAACGTGGAACAAATTTGAACGTATTGTCGGAATATTAATTAGCAGCATGCAACAAAGGCTTTAATAGCATAACAAAGAGAATGTAATTTACTGAAAAGTGTTTATGAATTTTCGATAATTAGAAGCGTCGGAAGCAAAATATATTCTATGCTTAATTAAACGTATTAAAACAAAAAGAAAAAAAACTATCGTACAATGAAAGCCGCACGAAGGAAGAGTATATTAATCTTCACATTATACTTTAATAATCAGTTAATTAACTGAACAGTAAATATTTATTTTCAGTGAAAAGAGTTTCAAACTTAAATGCATTGTCTTCTATACAAGGCTGTCCATAAGATCTGTTTTTACTACCCACGACCATATAATAAATAAACAGAAATACAAAATTAAAAAATAATACAAAAGACATTGTAAAAACAATTTTTTCGCAGACAGAATTCGCCTAACTCCTAAAAGGATTATATACCATGCATATAGAAAGCATAATAAACTTTATAGTACATAACTGAGATAAAGGCGACATAATTTCATGCAAAAAAGTATTTCACAAAATTGATACGAATTTTACTGTCATATTTACGTACATATTTTTGTTAAACATTGTTCATGAATTTTAGTTGCATATTTACTCATATATCTTGTTATGCGAATATATGAAGAACGTTCGTCACCGTGGATATTATGAAAAACAAGATACGTATAATTATACAACGTGTTCATAATTTTATAATGTGTTTGTACTTTAGAAGATTCAAGGCTTATTAATATATTATTATTTATTATTATAAGGCTTATGTGCACCATACTTCGTATTATAAAGCATCGTTACGAGCAGGTAATTGAAAAAAATGATGACCCATATTTTGCTCAACCACCGCATATAGGCGTTCTTATATTTGTTAGTTTTACGATTTCGCCTGGAAGTTATTGTGTACTCACGTGTTTTTAGTATGCATTCCTGCGACATAATAATTATAATGGAACATTAACATAAAAAAATGTGGAGAGAAATAAAAGCAGAATGCAGCTCGTTAAACTAATTAATTAAACGAAGCAGATCTGCAAACATATTTAATCATGTGAGTTTCCTTAATTGCTCTCATTATGCCATAAAAATGTTAAAATATTAAAATATTGCTGTTAATGTTTTAAACACACATTAAATTATTAACATTAAAAAATTACAATTCTTCTCACAACAGCATTTTTATTTATACTTGAGTATTCCAAATGTATTGACAATACGTATCGAATGACTAGCGAACAATATGCAATATGATTAGTGAATAATGAACAATTATTACTTAAAACGAAAAATATTTAATTCTCTAAAAAGAAAAACTACTTAATCGTATTTTTGTTATTACGTATCGAGTATCAAAGATGTTTCAACACGCAACTATAATTTATATTTTTAAAATCATCCATTTAAATGCATATGTAATACACAAGACACCTACTTAAAAATTCTGTCTGTAAATTTTATAAGCAAAAGTATAATTAGCTGGTTCACACATTGAATGTCGCAAAAGATATTTCTAAATATAAAAAGTGATCCTCTTAACGTATACGTGATATATAATGCAGTTGATCCAAAAATTCTGTCTATCAATATTATAATATGAAAAAGTGTACAGAAATAGATCCCCGTTGTATTCGAAATATATTTAAAGACGCAGTAGCATATTGTAGAATCTATAGAATGAAAATTGGTTAATGACGAATGCTTCACGCAAGACGAAGCTTTTGTAAGTTACTTTATAATAAATGAAACAGCACGGCATTACGTAGCGGAAAAGTTCAACGAAAAATATGCAACCGGGTGAAGAGTTGAACGAAAAAGCGCGTTATTAAAAATCTGATAACCAAGTGACACATACACGAACAAACACAAGCAGAAACGTACTTAATCACGAAAGTGCCGTGAAGAAGAAACGTTCGAACCACTTGTACCGTATTTTCCTCGTTCCACAAGAAAAATACGGGCTAGAATGTTGTGTCTTCGGGAGAACTAAATTAATCAAGGATTAGTCCCGGATATTTTCACATTTAGATGTTATACGGTGGAAAGATCAGTGATAAAGTTTAGTCCGGAACAGAGGATATTTCGAGAGAAGAGCTTCCGGAATCGTTCTCTTTTATGTTTTCAAGATACGACTTCTCTTTCAATTTCTACTTGTGTTCGGTGAGGAATGTTTCTTAAAGTTTCTTCATTGTTACGTGTTCGCGAAACTTCACGAGCTTGGATCACGGAAAAGTAGAAACTTTTTTCAAGGATTACTTAATGAAACAGTGTCTTAGGAAATGTAGATGAAATATAGATCTGTCCGTTTAAACTTATTTTCCATCTTACTTTGTGCTTTATGTTTCGAATTTTAATTTTTTATCGTAAAATCATATTATGTTGCCTCGTGTTCTAAATCAGAATAATTATACATACGTGTATCCAATTTTATTCTAAACTATTCAAAATTATTCAAAACTACTATACATTCATTTTATTCAAAGTCGCAGATAGCAGAACGAGTTTTCTTCCTATACGACGGTAAAATTACAAAGTAAAGATGCATCTAACCGTGAAAAGATCAAGAGTTTCCTAACTATGTAGAAAGAAAAAGAATATAAAGGGAGGAAAATATTTCTGAATACTTCGTTAACCCTGCACTTCTCACAAGCTCCGTACGTTACACGACTGATTAACGCGAGATTTGACAGAGGATGACAAATTTCTCATGGGAGCCTGATGCGCGACATCACGCTCTCCTTGACCCAGTATCCGGACTCCGTGCTGCAGGGCACTCTGCCAGCGAATTTCTGACCGTGCGCGATTTTCCATGGAAATTATAATGCAGTTAGGAGAACGTGACATCGGCTCGAATGGCTCACCTTTTAAGAAGCAGTCGGTGGAAGCGCTTTCGCAGCGTCGGATCCGGAAAAAGAGAAGAAAGCTCGTCTATTTTCTCAGGTCTTTGCGAAAGAACGACGCCGTGAGAGATAGCGGACCAGGGGGCTTCAACTAAGACTGAGAAGCTTACGTTTCGGCAACTTTCATAGCTGTGAGACAACGTCGAGCGAATAGAACGGTTCCTTTCGTACTTGATACTGCGCGAAAGCCTTCCGCGACCGAGTCGCTCGGCTCCCTCTCGTGAATATTAACTATTGTTACAAGTTCCGCGCGTGTAATGGATCGCCTCGGCCGTTAAATATTTCCCCAGGGCGAATTTGCATCTTCCACGGTAATGTCGCCCGCTTTTACCTCGATATCGCGACGATATGGTGACTTAGGCTACCGCCCATTAACTCGTTGATGTATTATCTACACATTTGCAAGATGGTAATAATTATCCGCAGGGAAATGGAAAGTTAATGAAACACAGAAGCTGTACAAGCTTTTTCTGGAGAATAATAATATTGATTTAGTTTGTTGAAACTAGGAAGGATTAAAAGGATGGAAATTATTTTTATACGGAGGATCTTTTCATTTTCATAAAATAAATTTCATGTATTGGTTTTTAACGTTCTTAACATTTGCCAGATAGGAAAAATATATTCGAGAAAAATATGTCTATAAAAAATTCCTTCGTGGATACGTAAAGCGGACGAATTGTCGTATGCATGTGTATAGGAATTGTTTTAACATGCGAAGCTTCTTAGATAATTCGATTCATATTATTGGTGAAATTCTTTGAATCGCAAGAAAAATCCAGAGATGGCGATGTAAGTGATTCTAGCTACAAGTATTTTCATCGCGTGGAAAATTGTTTCAAATCGGCGAGAGAAAACAAACACTGATGGGAGAATCAATAGAAAACTCCGTCAACATGTGATAAAGTAAATAAGTTTTAAGGTGTTTTCAAATGTACTAGAAAACTTTTCCCATTCTCTCGAAACGCTATATATCTTTCGGACACTTTCCCAAATAGCTCGATGTTGAAATGATTCATTTTATGTCTGTAATCGCGTGCAGTCTCTCGAAATAGGAAAGCATCAATTTAAAATTAATACTAATATCGTTCGACTTGGTCAAATTAGTACGACCCATTAAATACGAGTATTTAGTAAACATTTGTTATTAAAAAGGTTTCACAGAATTTATCAATAACCTTCACTTTCCATACTTTCATGTACAAATATGAATTTATATAATTAAAAAGTACCAGTTTGCATACGATTGTATTTCAGTTTGAATAAATGTTTTGAAATGCTTCGGGCAATTCATTACTAACAATTAAGAAACCAGAAATTGTTGTTTCCGTTGCCTGCTGGTGTGCTGATTGCACGATCTCGACTCTCACCGATTTAATAATTGCCCGTGGAATTAACGATAAAAGTTAAAACACTTCTGCAGCGTTACTTCTGCCTGACATAATATCGATTATGGTATATTCATCTTGCGCGCGCAAAAAATTTCCAATTAAAAAGCGAGACCAAACAAGATTCGCGGTTGATGGCAATTTGATAGATTTCCGGTAACCTTCCGTCGTTTCTTTTCTTTTCTTTTCTTTTTTTACCAAGCTTATAATTTAATAAGAGAGAAAATGTGTACAGCGAAAATGACGCGAATTAAGCGACGCGGTATATTTTTTGAAATTTTCTACCATTACTCAAACTAATAAAAGATATACGTTTTTTATATATTACTTGAATACTTCATTTTTACTATTTTTATCCATTATTAATTTTGATTACTTTATCACTCTCCCTTCGATATCATTTTATATTATTTTATCTCGCATAGAAATGTACGCTAAAAATTAAATCATACATTTATTATATCTATACATTTCCAACGCAGGAATTTTTATATTTGCCACTTTTTATATTTAAAACAGATATTGCTTTATCAATAGTTTAGCAGTCACTTTCATATTATTTGCTTAATATTTTTCATTAGAGTTAGACGCGGAAATAGTGCAATATTTTGACTTATTAGTTATTATTCTGAAATTAGTTTCAAAGTAACGTTATAACTCCGCTCGTTGTATATACATTTCATTTCCACGTGAAAATGAGGGAAACACCGCCTCGGAAATTTCGTATCCTCCGAGTTTACGATAAAAACCAAGAACAATTAGCGACTTAAACTTTGAATCGTTTCACTCTTGAGCAACGTTGGTCTGCTAGTGAGTATCACAGTCTGACAACAGGGATCTGCTTCTACTGTCACCGTCACATACATATACATGTTGCACATAAACCATCCAGAATGTTTGCTCTCTGCCTTCCTCCCTTCGTGACCACACAACACAACAGCGTGTTGCCCTCAACAACACTGATAATACAAAGATTTAAAGACCGTTTCTACTGCTGTGGTATCAGATTGTACGAAATCAAATCTTTCGAAGAAAAATATCTACGTGTACGAAAACAAACCACAAAGGATTTCTTATGATATTTTGAGGGCTCCGAATTTCAATCAAAATGAATTTATATTTACGACCAAGGATACCTTTCACGTTGTAAAGAAATATACGATGCGTAATAAATAAGATATAATATTAGTAAAATATCATATCAAAATTAAAACCAACATTCGTCACTTTTTAAAACAAGCAAAACACGTCAAAAGAATTATTTATTGGAAATTTTTGAAATCATATTAGAGGATCTTTTTCGTCTAGCCCATACCTTAGAAATTGTATAATTTTAGAATATTGAATATTTCAAATAATATTAACATTAACAATATGTACGCGAACAAAACATTAATCTTATTCGACCGTTATATTTTATTATATGCCGCTAAAACAACAAACAAACAATAAAATTATTACAGATCCTTTTACGTATAATTTTGTAATTAACCTAAATCGTGCCAGGAATATCAAGTGTCTAGAAACGCTCAAGCGACAACACACGTTCTATCATGGCTGACCAATCTTGGATTATTCTACTTATTCAGTGGAGTACCGCAGCAGACTCATTTGCATCATTCGTTAATATTACTTAAACTATGCAATAAAATTTCCCTCGTAATACATAACTACATACCAACGTTTATCATTATCAAATCGCAATTTGAATAATTGAAATATTACGAATATTACAATAATATTAAGATTTAATAATACCCCTACTCTGAACCTTGACTATTCGTACACCATTTTATTTCGTCTTCTACGGTTCCTGCAATAAAATCCAACCACATTAACATTAATAATAACCATAATAACATCATCCATAAATCCATAAAATTCCAAGTTCACCATCGAAAAGATAGTTTTCAAACTGCAAGCTGATACGGAGTTTATCTTTCGTTTTCGGCGGTGCACTCTGTTTACCTCGCACAATCTCAAAAACAGACGATGTTCCAGGCACGGACGAATGTCGGAAAATTCGTCTCGCGACCGACTTCTCAAACGGAAAAGCTCATTGAAACGAGAAAGCCGAAACCAAACGTTTCTTCGTTAGTTGTTCTATCGCGCACCTGCTAACCTCGCAACTTCTCACCCTACAATACCATCTGCTTCTCCATAGACATCTGGTTTCCCTTGATACATTCGCCTCTCTCGTGAAAGGCTGCAAACACGCCGACGTGTTTGCGCTTCACCTTCGTCGCACATCGGCACAAGCTACAAAAGCTTTCGACATCGGGCGACGATGCACGCGCCCTGAATAAATTCGACGCGTTAACGTGTACCTTTAATAACAGCTTCACAGGAAACGCTCCGGGAAAACCGAGCTCGAGACGCGGCGACATTTTTGAACCAGTGAACGGAATAATTACTGACGGAAAATTTGATTTCCCGCGCCAAACACTCTGACACCTTCAATTTCGTTTCGCGCCAGTTCTGGATAATTCTACGTTGACTCATTGGTTTCATCGAAGACAGGCAGAATATTTTAGTATTTTATTTGGTTTAGAACAGTTGATATTATTATTCGTATACCGAGTTCTTATTTTAGTTTGTCGTTTTGGGTTTTTATTATGACCTGTTTTTGAAATCTTTTAGAGAATAGCGTATTATATGTGTGGCTTGGCGCAATGTTTTGTAGTAATCAGACTGCGGGTTTTTAGAAAAAAAATTGGAATTTTAACGTGTCAGTTTTAGGCGATTCGTAATTAGCAGACCGTGAATATTTATATATTTATAGAAAATCTATACGCATGATATTAAAAAATGTATAAAATATTCATAATGAAAAATAGGTACCATTTTTGTAATTATGTTAATAAGTACACGAATTTGCATATAACCATCTGAACTTCATTGATAATATAATACAAAAATTAACAAAATAAATTTAAAACTTTTGCAAAAAGATTTAAAGAATTCTTCCTGTTGCTACAACGAATATTTCTAACAGACACACTTCTTGTTTAAATTGGTAAAGTATCTTCGAAATTACGAAAAATCTTATGTTATAAATCAATTGTAAAATTACAGAAACATTTTTAAGTAACCGTCGGAATATCTTAATATCGTAGAAAATGTTTTATCGTGAGCAGCTGAAAACACTTTTATTGCAACTTTACAAAACTTCATTGAGGTCGTTACTTCCACGAAAGTAGCCAGCTTAATACTCGCTTCCTCCCTTGACTAGTTCGCTCGTTTTAACATAAAAATTTTCCCCGACCATGCGGTAAGTATCTTACTATTCCACAAAGTCCTACTTCTACACATCTCCAACTTTTATCTGTTTAAGTTGGTAATTACAAGGGATGAAAGTTTTACACACACCTCTCAGCCACTTTAACTCTGTTACTACAATTACTACTTTAGTTACAAGATCTTCCACGACATAGTTAGATAATAAAATCAAGCGTTAAGCGGCCAAGCGTATCGAGGCGTTTTGAACAATTTAACAAAGAAATAGTGAAAAACTGAAAGAACATACAAAGCTTTATGCGATTCTGACATTGAATTCTTGGATCTAACACCACTACAGTGGAAATTACTTTATAAATAATGCAATTTGCGTTTAATTTCAACTCGGGTAAATTATTAATATAAGTATTATTTGGATTGGAAACACCACTTTTGTGATTATCGAAGTAATACTTTTACGATTAGTTGATTTAGTTTAAAGAAACACTGTAGGATTCTAATTGTAAAATTCTACGTAAAAATTATAACATTTATACTCTCATTATATTTAAGAAGAAAAATATACATACACGATTTAAATTTTTCACAAAATTAATGTGGCGCACGCGATACTTCACCAGTCAGACAGAATATGTTACGATCTTCGAATTAACAAATCAAAAACACAATCCTTGCCTCAAATCAGCCCTCGACATATATCTAGCTATCAAAAATTCACCAGAGAATCTCCCGACTCATTTTAAGCGAGCTTCCCCTCGAGCTTTCTCTTTCGTACGAACCTACAGATTCCACAATGGATACCATTTTCTCGAAATTTTCCATAATACGATGAAACTCGTAACTAGAGAATAAACTCAATTCGTACGAGAGACGGAAAGACCGACTGCTACAAACTGTTAGTTACAGACGAATTCGAATAATTTAATCCATCCCTATATAATATATTGTATTTTTTCGCATGATTAAGAAGGCAGAGCCATTTTCATTCAACGACTGGCTAAATTATTCCCGCGCGATTGCACTTCGTTCACCGCGCGATAACCAAGAAGTATTCAATGCCTTTTGTCTCGTACACGATACTCACAAGTAGATCGTCTTTCGATTCCGCGTTTCAGACAGGGGAATGAGTTTCACATTTTCCTATCGAAAATCGCGGGGTTAAAGGTTGAGCCATTTACGAGGCTCTTCCTCTGAAATGCCTTTTCCTTTCCATTCCCCCGTTGGCGACCTGGCCTTCGTTCCTTCCCTTTTCTCGGTGCCCTTTTCCACGGCTGCGAAACCATACTGAAGGATGAAAGTCGCCGAAAGCCATTTGCCGTGGCACGCTTTGGCAAATTGTACGTTACATCTGGAGGTCTGTCGTGGCGCTCTGTATGCACAAAGCACAATTTCTACTTTACATAGACGTACGCAGCGCGCGTGTATATACACAGGGTGTTTCAAAAATTGAGATCAAACATCGGGAATATACACGTGGTGTTTGTTAAAATGAGAGAAGAAGTCTTAATAAACGTGGATCTAAGCATCGCTGGTTTCCGAGTTCTACGATGTTTTCAATAAACTGTTTAGAAACTACGTTTATCACCTCCATCGATCGACAATGAAGAAAACCGATGTTGCAAACGTCATTCTTCTAAATTTACCTTGAAATTTACTGTCATTTTTGTTATTTTATTCGTTATAGGTGAACATATAGAGCAATGACGATGAAAAGATTTCGCTTGGGACTGTTAGGAGCAAAAGGAGTCTTTCTTCGTCACGCGATCGAATTAGTATGTGACCGTATCAGTAAATAGTACGCTAGAGCCGGAAAGTACGTGTAAGAATTAACGTGCTCTTCCCAGTCCGGCCACTTAAACCTGCATTCCTTCCAAGTGAAATCTTCTTAAATCCCTATTGTACACGATCCTGAAGTTAGACACCAACTTTTAAAACACCGTGTATGCGTGGCCGTGTACTTACACGTAGACAGAGAGGTGAATGGGCGCGTTTGCACGCGTAGAAAATTATTTTCCGCGCGAGGAATACGTGGTAGCGTTGGTTAGCTTGTGCTTTGCATCGCGCACGTGGCGACACGACTAATGATCCTTTCTCTTAGAAAATTACTATTCCAAAGCGACCGTGTGCCCCTTTACGATCGCCATCGAATAGACATCGGTTTTCTATTAAGATAGTGGGTTTTTTATTCTTATTCGATAATCTCAATTCTTGGACCAAGACGTCACGTTCCTTGGAAAACGACTTTCACCACATGGCGCGGAAGAAATTTACACTTTGGCTTCTGACGCTCATCTTTGTACGTACTCTGCGTTCATAAGCATTGGGATAAGTATAGGCTTTTATATGGATCACATACGACCTATAAAATCATAAAGGTCTCTCGAAGTTTATCTCGTTCTCTGTGTGTGTCTTTATATTTACAGACTGTGGTGTATATAAACAAGTATATGATAGAAGAAAACAGCAAGCTTTCAGCCATGTACTTTATCAAACAACTTTCAGATCTTTAAAAACGTACCACTGTAAATTTATCTGATAATAAATTTTGAATTTTTATTGAAAAATATTAATCAACTTCGAATATGGGAAGAAAGTTAGATGGCGCGCCGTGACAGAAGATAGTTCGAAGTAAAATGTAGAATTTTTGTCTAGTGCTGATTTAAATATGAAACATTAATGCGTGAAATTTTAATTACTAATCTTATGAAATTTTAAAATTTCTCTCGTCCGTTTCCAACGTCTAAAAATGAGAATATTAAAGAAAAGAAGCGAAAACTCGCTAATTAAAACTTGAATCTTACTTAATTAAAGGATCTTTGACTTCTTTACTTTTCCATCATTATGCAAATTGATAATATCAATAGGGAAATTGTGTTAATACCTACTCTTTATAATCTAAAAAATGGAACTCAAATATCCCTGTCAGCGGTACCAAATTTCTTTAATTTATTATTACCTATTGAGGCATATTTATGTTTGTTTATAAATGATCATTTTCTCTAACATTTTAAATGTATGTACGTAAATGTATATACGTTGTAAACGTATATACTGTTTCGTTACATCATTGACAGCGTTAGCTTTGCAATTACGCAATGATTGATAACAAGAACCGAACAAAATGTTACGTAACATAGTTTCCGAGCGGACCAATTGTTTCGAAACTAAACTCGAATGAAACGCTTACGCAAGGTTCTCGCGGAAATTTCGTTTATGCCAATTACTGCTTTATAAGATGCAAAATATTAACTTGGTGTAGATATTGTCGATTTAAAATAGTATACGTAATGTATCTAATATATACTTATAATATTACGTACAATCGCCTGCAATCAGAAAATTCGATTATCTACCGACACTGAGGTGGCTTTGATTAATTAAGTAGCGGCTTCTATGACATCCTCTCTCCATTTAACTGTCTATATTCATTAGCCAATAATTATATATTGACGCGATAGATTTTAGATATCATGACGTGTACCACGTGAGAAATCTTGGATACCATCGATAGACTGCAGATTCTTATAAACTAAAGAAATGGAACCTGTATAGAAACTTTTATCTACCGGATATTACAATAAATAATCCATTTCGAATATTTCATATATTTTTGCACATACATATTATATAATAAATTATATATTATATGATTTTTCAACACTTTTTATGACTAAATGGAGACACAGATAATTTATCGGATATTTAAAAAATCTTCCAACTACGTTGAGAAAGAAAAATCTAACAAAATATTCCGAAAATTGACGTTAGAAGCGGTTCATAAATTTAATAGAGCTTGTGGTTGAGCACAACGTTTTTCTTCTGGATTGATTGGTCCATTTGTCTTCCAAGTTCGCGTGTTTTCGTCCTCGGCATTTTCCCTCTCGGAATTCTTATTCACGGACCATCTTCCACACACTGGCGCATCTGTGAGTGTCAGTGGGTTTAACTTATTACCCAAAAGCGTCGGTTGAAGCATAGGAAGATTGTAAATAACAGTGAAGTTCACATCGTAATTCATTCGTAATTCTTCTCGAAGCAGAAATGTTATTTGCTTTATAGCTAACAAAATTATTATCAATCAAGAAATCGAGGGAAATTGAATCAATTTAACGAAATATTACATGTCAAAAATTAGTTATTAACGAGAAAATCTGTCAAAGAAGAAGCGTTTTTATACGTTTTTTAAAACCGGTATCGAGTAGCAAATAAAAATTCGATATATCTACCCTTTGATTAATCGCACGATTAATAGAGAAAATTCTTGGCTTCTAAAACACGCTTTTACCTCTGAATTCTCTATTAAATACATCAAAGAGCTGTTAAAAACTAATTTCTACTTTACCCTTCAGAAACTTGTACGATATGACACGTCTGTTGCTTATCGAGGGTGAGAAAAGCGAACGTTCTAAACTCCGAGCAATAAATTCGAGTTTCTGCAACTAGGATATTGCCAGTTTCTACGAAATACGTGCCAACCTTAAACTAACGTACTGTGTAATAAATTTCGATTCATAACCAACGAATAGCCAATATATTTGGCTTCGGTAAATCGTGACACAATTATTAGAATGATTATTGCGTATCACGAGAATAAAACAAATATAAATTATTAAACACATCGTGTGGCGATTGTCAGAAGGCTTCGTAAATTATACAATCAATATGAAACTAACAAAGTAGAAGTGTGCAAACATCTATTACGACTTCCTCTTTGGTACTAAACAATCTCAATAACGACAAAATATTCATCAAGTTAAAATTTCGCACGATCGACACTTCAAATTGGATGCACGTATACCCACTTTTCGGCTTTAAAATTCTTCGAAACGAAGCTTCGCACGGAACAATATTATTCCACGTTTTCGATTCGTTTTTATACCTAGAACAACTTCACTTTCGGTTGCACTACTTCTAGTTGTACATTTTGTATAACGTATATACGTAGCAGAAGAGGCACTTGTACTTCGTTTTATTTTAGATGTTTCGAGCATTACTCGGTAGGAAATACGTAACCAGGATATCGTGTTGCAATTATTGCTGGCGACAAACATAAATACCTTCTATAGCCAAGTATATGTTCCACGGCTTGGATATTCGAGCAGAAATGAATCGCGGTTTTACCATAGCTAAGAGAAACATGGACCGCGCGTTTCAATGTATTCACAATCGTAAACCGTGCTTCAATGAGATCTTTTTTTTGCGGTATTTTCCCTCGATCAAGAGGATAATGCTTTTATTTAATCCGTTCAAAAATCCTTTCATCAGCCTCAATTGCTTTCTCGTTTCATTATTCGATTATGATGCGCGCCACGCGGTACTTTAGTGGCGTTCACGACTCTATAGTTGTACATGCACCTGTATATGTATATATATATTATATATATGTGTGTATATACCTTCTATGTGTATCTATATATATATTAAACGGTAAATTAGAGACGCGCAACCGTTTGCAATGGAAAGCACAGGTCGATACTAACCGCGGAAATAAGTTACTGTGACATATCCGCGGAAGCGCTGTTAATGTCGTGAGTTAAACTGAACGTGCATGATTTCCAAGCGAAACATCGCTCGAGATATATGTTAAAGTGCCCGTGTTCCTACAGGGATTCATCAAATACCGTGTCCCGACAAACAATCGCTGCATGCAGCTAGTAAAATCGATTGCCCTGAACGTTGAATCGAACGTCTGAACGGGGAAATCCGCGACTCGAACAAATGGAGATGTTTTCTCTCGAAAGCCGTTTTACAATTCAAAAAGTAAGATTCATGGAGGCACAGACCTCTTTTCACTCTCGATCGCGATGATTCTCGAAACACATGCGAATAGAAAATATATGACTGAATGTTTTCATATCGATGATGTATGCCGTGCATGTACGATACTAAAAGTTGGTTCGACAATCCACAATAGAAGAAGAGTGTGTAGTTATCAGGTAGCACGAGTCATTTTGAATAAATTAATGAAGAAATAGGACGTACGAAGAAATAGAAAAACATTTTTTCTCTTGAGTTACTATTCTTACATTACTTCCATTTATTTTATATTACTTATAATGCTACTTTCTTGTGCGATGATCAAACTTTAGTATCTGTATAATTTGTCAGCGAAAGTATTTTAATGCTTAGGAAAGTCTCTGTGTTTTTTGTACGTAGTAGGAATTTATTCATTCGTTTAGTTATTCTTTTTTTCTCTTTTGGAGGTTCAATTATGTCAGAAAATAATTCGGTAGCATGTTGTTACATCATAAAAAGAAATCGTTATGTAAACACGAAATAATCTGAACATATAACTCGAACATTAAATTCTAATTCATTAAATTTTATCGAACATCTTGAAAATAAAAATTGGCTAAAACAGAGCCACTGTATATCAATGGCGATAAACAGGCATCGTAGAAATTACGTGAAAGTAATTTCTTCCGTTTTTGTTTCACTTATGAATTTACATTAATTATAAAACATGAGAAAGAAAGCAGAAAGAAAAGACGTAAAGGTAGAATCGAAGTAGATTAGCAAGCTCACACAACGAAAACGAATATTAAGCCGTCTCAGGTCGTTCTTTTGTTAAATTACAGTAGTGAAATCTTGATTAAATTCCGTCATTTCCCATCCCACTTTCATTTTGTTTTATTAGAAAGAAAATGAAAAGGAGGAAGGAAAGGAAAGAAAAACGAGGAACAACGTTAGCTCGTAACCTTAAAGACACAAACTTGACAACGGAGTTACGCTCGTTAACGTTATTAAGTTAACATTTTAACCGAATTACAAGCGAAAACAACAGCGAAATCTTCTCGAGTAGTTTCGCGTTAATTTCGAAAATCCGCGGTGAAATCTGCATATTCAAATACGAACGCTAACGGAGCACGGAGAATGTTTGAATGGACATAGCAGCGGAGGTTAAACCGTTAGATCGAGAACCAACAAGCATGGAAATTAGGCTTGTCCGTTCAACGTGATTCGTTTCAGTTAATTCGCAGCCAATTTATTCGGGCGGAAGACAAACGCGAAGGAAACGCGCGCGACGTACGTCCAGGCGGCAGTTGTGTTCTCTAGGAGTAAGACAGAAACACAAATTGCGCAAAGACAGACGAAGTAACGTTAAATAAATAAAAATACGTGCGATGTTGAGTTTGCTCTTGACGCAAGCGACGTGCAAGTAGCACTTTGCAAAATTAATGCCAGCGAATTCGCGTACGCGCGGACATCTCCATCGACGATTTTGCCGGAAATTTTAAATGTATCTCGCGCGGAAATTTCAGACCAGAACCCAGCGAAAAACGTTTTATCTTGTCACGAAGGTTTTTCATGCAGCAGCAACGCGTGAAAACGTGTACAAGACCAGCAAAGATCCGTCCTCGTTCCCGTCGACGTCGACGTCGACGTCCATGTCGTTTGTCTGTGTGCATTTTCCCTCGATTTCCCTTTTTCTTCCCTTTTTCCCTTTCTCCCCTTCTCATTTCACTTTCTGTGCCTTCGTTTAATCCGTTCGTTTTCTCTCCCATCTCTGCAAGCTTCCTCGTTTATTCTCGGACGAACTTATTATTTATTAATTTATATCTTACTTTCTACGCTCGAGTTTCTTGTTGCGCTTTCTATATTCTTTTTAGCTTATTTCTCGAACAAATTTATTCTTCACTAATTTATTACTTATTAGTCTACTGCTAAATACATACTGTTTGTCATTTGGAAACATATTTGGAAACGTATTTTTTACTTTAAGATATAAAGTATCGAAAGAAGACAATAAATACAGTGTCCGTTCACAAATTGAGTAAACTGTTTTCTGTTTTATTATCCTCGTGTATTAGATCTCCAGTATTTCGGCGTTATTTGCATGTATTGTCTTCTTTCACACTTGAAGACCATGGGAGGAAAATATAAACCGATCTCGATTTCTTAATCTATATATGTATGATAGAAACATAAATGATAAGAACAAGTACGTACATATTTAATATAATATAGCGTTGAAAATGGGAGCAATCTGTTTGTTGCAGAGATATAAACTCTCATGTCATGTTTTGGTATAATTAAACGTATGATTGAACTTATGGCAATTTTTCCAAAATATTCGAAAGAGCAATAAAAATACATATTTATTTCCAAATCCAAACGAGGGAATAAATTTAGTCAACATGAATTGTTCGATAATGTTTTGAATTTTAAAAGAAATCAAAAGTGTAAATCTTTTTTGAAGTAAAAAGATATAGAAAGAATGAAATGGATTTATAAAATTATTTCTCTATAGTCTTGTGACAGATAAATTTTGTATTTAGAAATATTTTATTATACGTGAAAGGATTATACAATTGAAGGTTAACAATTCTTGATTGTACCGTTGAAATCGCGGTACGATAAAACGTTATTCCCCGTTGTACGAATTCGTTGCAGCTGTCGTGCGATCAATAAGAATTATTTAATACGTTCGTATAATAATAAACATCGATAAATTAACATTACTATCGCGAGAGTATGAGTCTCCATCGTGGTCGACGCCGATTTTCAACTTCGTTTCGGTATTGTTAACGTATCTCGTTTTATTCGTTATGTAAGTATGCAGAGTAATTAGAATCGATATATAGGCCGTTTCGAAAAGCAGAATCATAATTGCAACGGTAAATTTCGAGCGTAGAAGTATCTTTACATTTGATATTAATGTTCGGTATACGATTATTTCGTATGTTTTATAATTAAAACGTTGAGGAATATTTGCTACAGCGACCGAGAACCAAAACTTGTTAAATCACGACTAAACCCAAATTTTAGTTTATTACGGTTAATCAATTAACCAGTTACTCGAATCATCTTTCAAGCAGCAAGAAAATTCCTATAATAAATAAAATTTGTACAAAAATGTAATAAAATTTAATAAAGAGACATCCACGAAACGCGAGGAAATAAAGGGTGCTAAATAAAAAAAAATTGATGATCGAAGCGATAGATCAACTCGTCTTCGCTGCTTAACAAATTAATAAAGAATAACGTAAAGTATTCAATCAATTCTACTCGACTAATAGCAACGTCTCTCCTTTCCTTATTGTATTTAATATCAAACAGATAAAGGAAAGACCATAAATTACGTAAGTTCGCGGCTCATTAAATGAAATTGACGCGAAGACAACCAAGAATCCGTATCTTATTCGAACGAGCAGGAATTATATGTATTTCAAAAGGAACCGAAGTGATTTTCTGCGAATAAACGCTCGTCGTATGCGAAGTACGATCCAGAAAAGAAGCATAGAAGGCAAAGGAAATTCCTACGTGTTCCGCGTACTCTTGTAAGGATAAAATATTTTGGAATTTCAATGGATCTACCAGCGATGAAACGCAGAGGAAGAAAGTCGAGAAATTGAGGTGGAGATAAGCAGCATATAAGGTTCTTACATTGTTTAATTTAAATTCTTCGAAAGCATAACCTATTTCGTATGAATTCTAAAGAAGCTACAGAACATAAAAAACAGAAATGTCTTCGTTATGCGTAATTAAAATTTCAAACGGGTTTCATCGGCGATAGATGTTACGAATAATGTTAACGAGAAACGATCGCACGTTGAAATATTACGTTATCTGGTAGTTGTATTCTGTATTCTGAATTTATTATGGCAACCAAATTTTTACGTACTTTGCATTCGATCTGAAATTTATCGTTCCTGTGTTACGTTGCTCCACTAAATCATTTATTTGAAATATAATTTTGTAGTAACCAGTAACTATAAATATAACAATACATATACTGGTGCACACGAGGGTACAATTTTTACAGAACGGTAGCAAGTACATTTTAATAATTTGCAGAGGATGGATTTCATATTTTCATATTTTAAACGAACATTTTTTTCAGAGACGTATGTATATATTATGAATATGATACAATATACCATTTAATAACGATAGAAACCTAATCTAAACTATTATCGACCATATTTTATGGGAACTATAAAACATAAACGAATCATCGTCTTCGATTGCTACGATTACCACCGCGTTATGCGAAATATTATTCAAACGACTAACGCTATGAACTTATTAATAAATATAATAAATTCGTAGTATCGTGATTAGTTATTTTTGCCTTTATCGCATAAAAAAAAAAAGAGAAACACGAAAAAAGGAGAAATTCTGGTGTCCCGTAAGAACAGAATCGCGATCGTGCAACTATTTGGAAACCTCGCCTAAAATATATGGAAGCATTTCAATATTCAAATCTGTCGAAGTCAGAAGGCCGTGATTGCAGCCTATTAATAATGTCGAACATTGTTCCGTAACGAAGGTAGATTAACATCGATTTCTAATATCGATTTCCTCTTTCATATCAAACAAGCCGACATTTATCGCGGAAAAACGAGATTGAAATCTTGCCGGGCAAAGAACGCTCGAAGGGCCGGGATGGAGGAGATTTTTATCGACAGAACGAAGCAGTTTGCCTTGTTATATGCTTGTCCGATACCGGTGGAGATTAAATCCCGGGAAATTGTTAAATCACTAGCTGCTTTGACAACGGGTCTCAAGCCGCAGGATAATAAAAGGCACGGCGGCGCTTTCAAGGATGGAATTCTCCGGCGACCGGTTCGCGAAACGTTGAGGTCTGACTGTTGTTGAATTATGCGAGAGCCCATTTCTATGGCTTTTCCTGGCAGCCAGGAAGCAGAAAGCACGGCCAAGAATACACGGCTGGGTTCAGAATTGCAGATGCGTGCTTTCGTTCTTTGAAAACTCGTGAAAAAGACACGATTGATATTAATAAACGAATACGCGAAGACTGACTTTTTTGAAGCGAACGCGCGAAGATGGTCGTGTGAAGTCACTGAAAGTCTGAGAATTCAAAAGGTATCTTCGAATACGAGAAAAAGGAATAAAAAAGGAGAAACGAGTTTCCATGTTAAGGATAACAAATTGTTGAAACATGATCGTGTAAAAGAAACGAGAAATATCGGAACACGTTTCTTGGATTATTTAATCATCTCTTTAAAAAATGTTCCGTAAATCTCTTTGGTAAAATTTCTCTTCTCACGGAGTGACTGTAGCATTAATTATTAATTAATTGATTAATGAATTAAGTATGTTAATCGCTATTGTCAAGAGAACAAAAGAAGATGGCCATACATATATACATAATCATAGCGATGTAACGTACGCGGTATAACATACCAATAATTAACAATATAAGATTAACAAATACGTTAAGCTGTTACAGGGTAGGATCATGTTAACTCGGAGTAAAGGAACGTCCGCAACAAAGAAATTTCAGTCCATCTGTAATGCAATTCATACAGATAGAAAGAAAAGCTTTTCATAAAAACTGAACAGTATCCTACGAAATAAACTAATTTTTCAATATTTCTTCTTTATTTTACTCGATAGTAGCTGCTATAAAATAAGATTACGAAACTTACTCCCTTGCTCTTCTTCCATTTTACGTTCTAGCTGTTTCTTACCTACGTACATTTCTAAGATACCCGGAACAAAGAAACGCTACAAATATTTTCTTTAAAAAGCAAGTCAGATTACGTCCTTTTATCCGTAAAATTTTCTTCCTTTGTGCATCCTTTCTGCGATATTCCTTAGCGAGGTTATAATTTTTTAAAAGACTCAACCAGTGCATACGTGCGTACATAGGAGCACACGAGAAAAGGAACGGAAAAGGAACACAGAAAGAAGCAGCTTGTTTTATTCATTCAACAGAGAGAACCGAATCGGTTTAGGCAAACGTTCGCAACCTCATCACTCACATTTTTGTTGCTCTGTTGTTAACACGCGGCCCTCTTTTCATTCAGCGGTGCTTTTTGTTCGACGTTCTATAACTTTAATCCTCGCGTTCGTGACTATCTCCGATGGCGAGCAAATTGTTGTTGCGGAGAAATAAAGTGGGTCGAATCCCGTCGATCAGTGTCTGTAACGATCACGAACATGAAAGTAAGTTACCGGTAACGAACGACTGATTAATGTCGATAAAAAGGAACGTACGAAAGCTCGCGTAAACTTTCCCATCTTCCATTTCCCATTGTGCACTCTGTTTCGTATCTTTTTTCGATAGTACGCGATCGCTCGCACATCCTTTCAAATTATACTGCCTTAATCTCGAACAAAAGATTTCTGCTTTGTACAGTCACGATAAAATGCAAAAACTATGCGCCCTTTGTTGGTTTGTTCCTTTTTCCATTCAAGCGACTCATTAATATTCTTTCTCCATTGATCTCTATCCGATTAATTGGAAAGAAGACTCGAGTAAAGAATTTCAAGAATTTTCTACCCTATCGCGTTATATGCATCGCGTATTTCTCACAGAATACAGTTTCTAGTTTTACAAGATTTCAAAGTAATAAATTCCTCCAATCCGTATCGTGAATTAATGCAGCGTCAGAATTTTATCGCTATTGCATATATGTATGATTGTTCCGAACGTAAAAGAAATATGAACGAAATATTAGTAATTTATTGAAACGTATTAATATGGAAAATTTATCAGATAATTTTGCATTTCTATGATAATTATTGTAGATTTGTGTACATTTATTTTGGTTTTACTATCTTTTCCTGTCTAACGACGTAACTTTGCTGATACATCCTCTATTTCTTTCCTTTTACTCTTTCCGACGAAGGAAAGCATTTTTCATCAACCATGAAGATTTTAGAGTCTCCGAGCACTCGCTTCATTTATTACGATCCTCGGAGGGTCCTTAGTGTCATGACGGTGATTCTTTCAAGTTCCACGATCATGTTATTTCGTCACATTTTTTCGAACATTTTCTTCTATGGTCTCCGATATCTGATGGTCTGAGATATCACGGTGTAATGTTATGGGAAGAAAATATCTTTCTAGTAAAAAAGCTTAAAAAAATTGTCAAAAACATCAAACCTCTAAAAATTCTAAATTTTAGAACGTTCTAGAAACTCTCGCAGAATATCCAACGATTCAACAAATTTTTTTTAAATGTCACGAGATACTAAAACAAGAGATACTATCTCGACAAAGCGATTAAATGATATCGTTTAAAAAACATAGTCAAGAAATTAAATTCGGATATTACGATATCTTTATTCGCCTTATTTAAAATTTCGTTTAATATAGTTTAGTTGGCATGGATCCCAGCGCTAAATTACAATCGCGTTTGCCACTTCGCGCAATGTTTTCTTAATTGTGTCGCGTATTACGGTTGAAAACTGCGCTGAAACGATTCCACGCTACGGTCATACGAAATTGAAACAACGAACGGGAAATTACATCGTTCATTTTTCACGAGAAGATGCACGGGGATACGTTTTCACCGGCCAACTTAATGAGTTTCAAAGAACGAACGCAGGAGAGGTGAAAGAAGAAGAGGGTGCAAAGTCAATTCGTTGTTGACGTTTCATTCTTCGAGTCTGTCGGGAAAGGAAGCGAAATGTACGATCGGCGGAGTTTAATTTTCTCCTCAAAGCAACAAAATAAAACGAAGCTTCCACATCGATGCCTCCAACCGTCGAGAAGGGGACAAGTTTTCGAGTTAAGGGAGGAAACTTTCGAACGGTATGATAAATATGAAAATCAGGCGACCCTAACTTAACTACGACTACTGGGAAAAGCATAAAGATGCAAACGCCTGAAAAAAGCCTGTGTAACTGGTAGCACCTTCTAATTTATACGAACAATTTAACGCGATTAAAAATTCTCTACCTTTCTTGGGAAATTTTCCCCTGTTTGTATACTAATTTTGGTACTTTGTTGGAAAAAGGGTCAAACTTTGTATTCGCTACGAGGGAGATTTATTAGCCACTGCGGGGTCTTTCTTATTTCGCGTTATGACTGAGTTATCGAATTAAATATTGGTAAAGTTCTGGCCTTCGCTTTTTCTTTTGGAAGGATAGAAGAATGTATTTTCTTAATTGAAACTCCCGTTAATTAGTCTTCGACATAGTATCCATCGTTACATGCGACTGCCTTTTACTTATTTATTCCATCGCTGTGAAATATTTCATTATTATTATTATTATTAAAATACCCTTTCAGTTTTTACAAACTAATTCTTAGCATCGAATTTTTCTTTTTTTCTTTTTTTTTTTTGTAAAAAGATTTATAAAGATCTAAATACATCTGACCCAAAAAAAGCTGTGAAACGTTTACGTCACAGAGTTCTGTATCTGACACATACGCAAAATGTAATACTCAAAATGTATTTTGTCAAGAAACACACTTATTCGCCTAATTGTTATACAGCCATCTTACGACCTACATTTCGACAATTAAAATTTACATCTATATACTCATCCGATTTGTAAAAGTCCTCCATGATAAAATTATAAATGCACAAGCAAACTGGTTTACAGCCAGTCTTAACACTACGACCACCGCAATAATCAAAATGATCAATTCATAATCTTTCGTACAAAATTTATAAGTTTGGCCGAACAATGTATCCCTGGAAATTCAAATGAATTCCTGTAAAGTGCATGGATTTTGATTCCATTAATACAAATTTTACATTCTATAATCGATAATAATACGATTTCAATCATTTTAATTGAATGAAATGAAAAAATGTTCGCTGTGCTAATATACAAGCGTGTCACTGGTACTGTTGAAAATGTAAAAAAGCTACTATACCGAGCACTATCGATATCAATCGCGAGAAGAAAGTTGGTGCTTTTAGAAAAGTGTGACAACGAAGTATTGACTGATAGCTTCAGATTGAATGTGAAGTGTCTATATAGAGGCACGGGTATTCTTTTATCCCACGTGTCCCTTTTATCTGGTTTAAATTCAAGCTTTATGAATAAAACGAACAACACTGATCGAAGTACGCATCTACATATTGAAATCACTCTCCATCTATTCGTCCCAACAAATCCGTACCCCAGTTTCTAAACTCATCACACAAGTTTTAAAGCGCTCATCGAATAGATTGAAATTTCACCCTCGTGTTTGGCACGGATATATGTGCTATATTATAAAAGCATCACTGTTTTTTCAAATATATTAGAGTTCACGATATTTCTGCTCGATAATATCACATATAATTTCATATATTTTTAGTTACAATTAGCTTTATAGAAAATTTTATGACTATAAAGAATGTTATCGTTTATTTTATTATAAATATAAGCTTATATAGAATCAGTTTAAAGCATCCAATTTTGCTGTATTTTCTTTACCCTGTTGAGAGTACCTTTTAATGTAAATATAAAGAAAGAATAGGGTCAGGGGTTATTTGGCTATCGAGAAAAGCTAGGAAATATTGATGCAGATTATCCTATAAATATTCTATCGATAATAAATCTGAAAACTTTTTAGCTACACTTACAGGCAGTTTCTTTCATATTACTAACAACAATTGAAAACAAACTGTATGGTATTTTATTACTTTAACCGCATATAAATAAAATTAACACTTATGCCAAAGATATATTCACTTCGTTTCTGTCTTAGCTTATTTTTTGACAGTTACGTTAAACATCCTTTGACTTTCCTCAAAATTATACGCAGCGAAACTAAAAGATCAAGAAATTTACTAACATAAATCAGATATACTTGGCTCATCTTTGTCACAGTGAATCCTTTAAGGGTGGAGAATTGGAGAAAAAAGAAATCTAAGAATCATACTATTTAACTCACAGTTTCGCTCGTTCCACTCAAATTTCGATCAAAGTTACACTCGCTATATGACATTTCATTATATCAACTACGAATCACAAAAAATATATTACATATCGTTAGAGTATATTGTCTGAGTAATCATATTGCTTCCAAACTTTCGGTCGATGCTCCACGTACATATGCATTATGCAAAATATACGCCGCAGACGCGATACAAATTAACACCCGTGAAATCGGAGGAATTCCCAGCCTCGAGGCAACTTCGACATCATTATCATGCGCGTTGTGGTCTATAAAGGTCCACAGGAAGCTCGGAATTTTCATTCCAACGTAGATTCCACATCGACCTCTTGCGCCCGCCTACGTAACACGCTCGCAGACGTTCGCGCGAGACGATGCACACGTATCACCTCTCCGAGCGTTCTTAGAGAGCTGTACCGCGGTTTGCACGAGAGCAGATCACATTAACAGAGACCACCCGAGTCGTTTTGGCCCGCCAGTGGATTTTAAGTCAAAGCTTATCACTTTCCCTGAGTTTTTTGTTCTCGCCACCGCAAGCCAATTTGCCCAATTACGTCTGACGTATGAGCTTCGCGACGAGCCAGCGAACCACTGGCAATTTTTAATTGATCCGGATCGACCATGGAACTCGATACGTTAATTGGGAAAATCTGGTTCAACGCCAGTTCGGAGAGGATCGTTCAATTAAACCGCATGAAATGAATCTTGGGTATAGTTGCTTCGGTCCATGTAATTCGCATTTAAACCTATGCAGACGTGTATTGTTTCGATGACTGTTCGTAGCGTGAAATTTGTAAAGTTTCTAACGAAATTTAAGAAAAATTTAACGATCAAAGTATTTTTTATGGAGAATTAAAGTTTTATTAATCCTTCGATTACGGTTGTCGTCAATGGGAGATATTAAGATTTTAATCGAGTTTGAGAAGCGAAAAGCGGTTTATTGACGACGGTATTCGAGCTTTCGGATACGGTAAAATAAATAAAATATAACTTTGTATTATCTATTTTGTGATTATTTTACTGTAAGATTAACTATAGTTGGGAAAAGTATGATTAAAGTGAAATACATATTATTGGAGAAATTACATTACATATTCTATTTTTATGCTTCATAAAGATTTGAAAGTTCATAACGGAATCCTTTAAATAAATATGGATCTCATGCATATATCATTTCTTGTACTCTTTTTTTCTTTTTTCGAAAATAAAACATTCGTAGTATTTTTCTACCGAGCTGTTCTATTATTACTCGAAACACCAAATAAATCCACGACTCACTCTAAAAGTTATAATCTTGTCAACGACGTGTTTTTACAACATAACAGAAACAGATATTAAAATTCATATACTCGAAAATAAAAAGAACCACACCTTATTCCATATCCAGAGAAATTCTACCTTTTCTGCTTTTTCTATTTCCCCGATATTACGAATAATCATCTTGCAGACGAAATCGTAAATATCCAAACCGCTTGTGGTGCAGATTCTGACGAGCCTGAGTATAGTATAGAAATAGCATCTTATTGTTCTTGATACCACGAGGAAATTGGAAAGTCCTTCGAAATAAATGCCCAAGTGACCGGGTTATCGTGTTTTGTCGTATTGGCAAGTAATAGGATTTCAAGCCGATTTCAATTGATCCCGATGCATCGCGACAGTCGATCGCACTCCCGATAACCAGACGACTGCTCCGAGGCCGAGGAAATTGGTGTAATTCGGTCGTGGTCCATTCGACGACCTCGCGTTATCGTCAGTTTCCGGTGAACTCTCTTCACGACTGACAAGTCGATAATTCGATACGAATTTCTTCGTGCGTACTTCACCAGAGAGAAAAAACAAAAATATATGGAACGTCGAAATAAAGGACTGACTAGCTCGTCAAATTTTCAAACACGTACAATATGTTTCTCGGTTTGCTTTCAATCCGTCACAATTTACCCGATGCAAGATTGGATTCATAGAAACGAAATCGATTCTCGTCAATTTTCACGTTTGATACCCTCCGTTCGTTTTATACCACACACGTGGTTAAACATGTACGCTATGGAGTAGTAAATGAGATTTTACTACTAATTCAGTTATGAACGAAGCCTGAATGTGCGACTGTAAAACGAATGTATTAAATAGTTTGTATATTTCTGTTTTCAGATTTGTAATACGTCGAATTGGATTATTTTTTAATTGATTTCAATCGAAGACCATGGGAGAAATATATTTTCTCCCACTTTTTTTTTATAGGAGAGTAATTTTAAAATTGCTTACTAAAGCTATCCTTCTATTTTAGTTTGGAATTAAACGCGTATCTTTGCCTAACATCTTCTTCGATATTTCAAAAATATTAATCGTCGCAATTTTTTTTTTTTTTAATTTGATAAAAACTTACTACTTATTCTTAAATCGTGCATTTAACTTAATGGATTATTTCCTTCGTCAAAGCCACTTCAATTGCACCACTCATCCATAAATATCAGAAAATTGCAAGAACGAACTTATCATATTTTCATTTCTGTTCTTCTATGAATCTTACTTGAAAAGATGTTGCATTAGGTGAAATAAAATTGAATGGTGCCTTTCGTGAATATCCGTTTGCCATTTCTTTAAAACGTGCAAGTAGAACAAACGCGGAGAATAACATTTTACTCGAGCTTTTTGAAACGTAAAGGGTTTCAATTTTTAACGGGAAAGAAATCACGTAAAACTGGTAAATGCGATTGAAAGATATCGCGCACGATGCGCGAAAGCTGACTTACGTAGATTGGACAGACAGCTTTAGGCAGGCTTTTATCTTACACGCCGGATTCGTATAAGGGGAATTTACAACGAATAACCGAATTGCAAAATACTTAACGCGGATTAAAATATGCTGACAAATATAATAGGATAATTGCTTTGTGAAATATAGGTACGTTGAAAATTCTCAGAGGCAGTCTAAAGCTTCGAGTTCTTAATACTTGAAGCTTCAAGCACTTCTTTACATTATAGCACGATACTTCGGTAAAAGAAGATATTGAATATGTTTTATTTATTTAAGTGAATTGAAATGTATCGATATCCGATAATACATTTTCTGCCACTATAGGAATCACTCCTTTTTTCTTTCATTATTTATAATATTATCAACCATTTGCACGGATTATTCAGATCGCGAAAGAAATGAGAAATTATACGGTATTACAGATTGTTATATAATTTATAATTTATATAGTTTCGAGTATTCCAAATAATTTAGTAGCTCTCGTACACATTGACAAATTTATTAATTTTTAGATTATTAAACTGTTATGCTTTGAATCGTCTTTCGTGTTAGATTTTTTATTCAATTATCATTTTTATTTTATTTTCATTTCATCCAAGTGGTATCTATACGCAGCATGAAACGTGGAAATTAAATTGAATACCAAATATAAGGAGAAAAAAAAAATAAGTGATGTCACTTAGCATCGATTTTTATGACGCGATTTAAGTAGAGTAATTAAATTCTGAATTTCGTTTTCATATCGGGTTTGTGCCAGAGAAATTAATAAAGATCGATAAAGCAATATGATCGCATAGACGAAACCTACGCACAGAGTCTAGCGCAGAGATGGAAAATCATTCTAATATTCGATGCAACTACTACTAACGACGAAGATGTACCATTATATGCAACGAATATCTTTCGGATTGGTTGTACGAATTACCTGCAAGCTTTAGCATCGACGATACTTCATCTTTTATATTACTATATTTAGTAAATAATAATATCTATCTAGTGCAAATTCGCCACTTCTTTTTAAATCAAACTACCAAGACGTAAGATGTAATTCACACGAAAATACCACACTGACTAATTAGCAATTGATTCAGCTATGCGTACATTTGCGTAATAGCATGCACATGCGTGCAAATGGCAAATTTGTACATCTACAGGAAACTCATCAAAGTACACTTAGTAAACATGAATAGTGTATAGGATATAAATACACAGCTGTGCAGATACAACTAAATATAAAGTAAATATTCGAACAGCGGCAATGAGTATGCAGTGTACAGGCTCTAATACAATTTCCCTATTATACATACAGTGGCACATTTAGTCCCATTCAGGAATTCCACGATAGATTCTCGGTACATCAAATTATTTCGATCTTGATACAGAATGCTGTGAAAATATATATAGTCTTTGGATAAATCCAGACGGTAGATTTCAATACCAACTGGGAAATGATTAAACGTGTACGATAAAATTAAGATACGTTTAAGTATATTATCATAAGTAATTTAGTAGATAGCAGGTTGGTGCATATAAAACGTCGTTTGTTGCACATGATCAGTCAGATTAAATGTTATATATATTGCGCGTATTCAATGTTCAAGAGGTTCGTAATACAAATATTATAATTATATTATAATTATAGACCGGCGTAAAAATCAGAATATTCATTAATTTTCTAATACGAGTTTAAATTTTAAAAAAGTATTATGAAAATTGCTGAGACGCTGTAAGAAACCGTAATAGCTTGTTTAAGAAATTGTTAAACTCTAGGAATAATATCATTCGCACAAATCTCGAATAATCGTTACCAAAGTATTGTTAGCTAAATTCTATTTAAAAAGATTGCGTCTCGTATGCACCACGCCCACCTAACAATTCATCTTTCATATACATATATTTATGCTACGTCGTACAAAAGTTTAGAGTCTCTATGTAATCCAAAACTTTAAGAGAAAAATCAAAATGGCATTAACTCAAAATTAATAAAAAAAAAAAAAAATCAGCTGAAAATTTGTTGTATGTGCAATCGAAAAAATGAAACCTTCAGCTGATACTATATCACATATAATATTTATAACGCTCTCTAACAGAGAATAAAGTGCGTCACGTGCGCTTTAATAAAATATGCCCTACAAAGTAATGAGAAAAAGTTGAAGCTATTCAAAATGAACGAAACGCACACGTATATTCGCAGACGCGACTATACGTTATTTCTTTTAAATATATAAAGCGTGAAACCAAGATACCCATACGAGGATGCACGTTCGCAGGCAACTGGGAAATTTTCCTTAGACACATTCGAGAGAATACTCTCGAGTTGTTTATCATCCGCTTCTAACGAGATTGTGATACGCCTCTTTCGACACCCTTTTCAACTCTACACATGTATACACGTGTAAGAACAGAGAGAAAAGGTAATGAGGTGAAATACGATACCCCGTTGCGTAATTAGAATCGTTCACAGCGATTTGTACAATACACAATGGACAACTGATTGCAAATCAGTGAATTGATTACGCGGTTCAAACTGTCGATTACGCGGAAACGTTGGTTTAAAATAGAGAAAATAGCTGTCGTTTATCGTACAAAAATAATCGTCAGAGATTTCACGGTTATGGTAAGATTAAGAAAATGTTAAACATTAGTATATGTTTTTTATTTATATTATTCATTTGTATAATTTTTTGAAATATTTAACGTTCCATCCTTCTACATTTATTTAAATTAAATGACCTGTAATGCTGCAGAATAACAATTTCCTGTATGTCATATTATGCTACAACAATCAAGCAAGCGTTTTTTCCCTTAAATTGGTTTTCAATAAAGTTAATTCGAACTGTTTGTTCCATTTGACGTTTATTTTCATTTCGACCAGTTCATATTTCATGATACACAACGTTCAACCTACAAATGGGCATTCGTGCGTAACCCTTTCAACCCCACATATGAGGACTAGTCATTAGACACGGTGTAAAGTGCGTATTGGGAGGCCTGGGAATGATGAAATCGGAGTTACTTATTTACAAAACGAGATGTTCATTTTATGCGCATCGGTTGAACGCACATCCCAACATTTCGAACAAAGTTCGTTAATTTAAGATTCTCAGGTCGATTCACAGATAGTGTCCATTGCAAAGTGACGTGTGTACTTTACAGATATTTGAAGTACTTCACATAAAATCTCATAAAGGATTGTGATAAACAAAGCTTAAATCTACTTTGATGTTTAGTTTCATCTTGAATAACTACTGTTAGTCCGTAACATCAGGAACTGTTGAAATAAAAGTTTCGCGTAATCTCCAATCCCATTAATTTTACCATTTACTCCGATGGTTAAAGCGCTTTCAGTAGCTGTTCGGGGAAATTCGGAGCCTCATAAACGGGCTTATGACCGCCTCTTATTACAGATAAATGCGCAACACTTCGTCTTCCTTTCTATCCAACTTTCCACCACAGCCTCCACGTTATGGCCAGCTTCACAAGATATACCGCTAATAAAATGTCGCGAATGGTCCCGTGAAAGTAACAAAAACTCGCCGACAGTACTAGACTTGGAAGAGTTTTCTTTAATTGTCCCATAATACATTCTGTCTGTCCAGTTAGCTTTCGATTGTCCATTCTGCATTTATCGGGAAACAGTCAAAGTGAATCTCTATCGCTGTGTCAGGAAAGAAATTACGAAAGTAAACGTTGATACGCGAGCCGATAATTCACGGCGTTTTTCACGACAGTGAGAAATTTTCAACGTCTTCGTTTGCCACGGAGTAACTTTCCGGCAACGAGAGATGGGCGCCACCCACTCAGTGAAACTAAAGTGATCACGAGGCGCTTGGGAAATCACGAAAACAATTCGCGTTCCTCAGAGTGAAACAGATCGTCTCCGAAGCAACCGACTCTTTGTTCGGAGGCTTGTCATTGTCGGCGATAAGTTGAAACGCGGATTGCACGAGCCTTTCCCGAAGACCTGTCGCTCTTAGCCATGGTAAATAAGCGCTTTCACCGAGCTGCTTCCATCTGCAAGTCGTTCGTGAAATTTCCGAACTAATGGCCACCAGTTTACGCCAACTTCTCGCTCAACTTTTTTCGTTCCACTATTCTAACGTCAGTCATGGTTTTGTGGCGTAGAAATGCACCGAGAAACCGCTGCTGGACGTTTCATTTGCGTGAAAACTGACTGAGTTTGAGTAGGAAAGATTACTCTCCAAATTGGTACATTGACGGTCGCTGACTAATATTATGTTTCTTTGTGCATAAAGTATAGTCATACACAGGTAGGTTGATCGAACATTTGGAATGATAAATGATGTAATTTTTAAAATTAAAATTTCAAATAAATCAAAAGCATTTTTGTTAATTTCGTCATCTATGTATCGCTCGAACTGTACACTATCAGCGTGTGACATTTTTACGGAGTTAGAAAGAAAAAAATTGGTTATATTTATTTATCTAGGTATTGATTCTTCGGTTTTTTCAACCAAAAGTCTAGGAAGTCGATACTTATGATAGCTCCAAGAATGAAAATAAATTACCCTGACATTACAAAAATCATTTCTTACTTTTCTTGGCATTTATATATTTTACCATTTTATCTCTTCAGTTAACAACGACGCGAAGATAAAGAAGAATTCCTTGTGTTTATTTGAATTAATAATAACAATTTGCGTAATAATTGAAAGCAAATTCTTCACATTCTCCTCTTTGTCCTGATTACAGAAACTCGTAACTTTCTACTTTAGAATTTCTGAAAAATAACCAACCGTGAATGCAATTTTATTACTTTGCGCCGAATATTACGAGGAAAAGTTATAAAAGATACATGGAAAGTACCATTTCGTGCCTTTCTTTTGCAGATCGATTCTACAGATTTTCCGAGTACGACATATTACGTCAACATTATAAAAAGAGTACTAATTCTATTGTTAAATATAAAAGAAGAAAGTTATATAATACGAAACTGAAACAATAAAATCAAATGTTGTCTTTCAACTTGAAGCAGTTAATCGTCAAATCGTCATTGTTAAAGTTAACAGCTACAGGATTGAGAATTATTGGAAATTATAACGAAAACTGCCCGGCAGAAATCAAAAGCTTTCGAGAAACTGATAATAAAACGAAAGAATCAAAGAAAAAGTATTCAATTTTTTAATATTTCGAGGAATTTACACTGATTAATCGTGTCCTTTCGAATTGCTATTTAAATCCTATAACTAAACGACGAATTATACGTGGCAAGCGCAATATTTTATGAAAAATTCGAGTGGAAGTCAAACGATGACAGCCAAAAAGCTTTCTGAATGACATTTTTTGGAGTAACATTTTCACGACGAACGAAAATAACTGAGAGATACGAGCGAGCTGTTACGCGCTGACACGTTTCAACGTAACTGCTATTTACGGACAAGGAAAAGTAAAAAGGCAAACAGTTTTCCTTCGTAATATCCGTTCTGTCGTCCGATGATAAGGAAACCATGAAGTAAAAAAGAAAAAAAGGAATAATAACGCATAATTGATAAAGATTTGCGAAACGAAACGGGGATCGCGTCAAAGGGACGCAATAAAAGAGATTACATTTGCAATTGCGCATTCTCATTTGCTCGTGGAAAAATGAGAAATGCGAGGGCGGTACTCAGAGACTTTCTGTCTGGGCAAACGTTCCAAATTTTCACGTAATATTATTCGGTGTGTCTGCGATTTATTAACGAAGCTCCGACGGGAAAACGGATGCAAACGATCTGGATAAATAAAACGTAAGAACAGTGTGACGAACTCCTTCGTTAATTTTCGAACAATCGAAAGAACGAAGAAAAAAATTCGCTAGCAAATTACTCGACGAACGAAGAGTCAAATATTCGAATTGAAAAACTGCAATGAATTCACTTCACATTTAAAAACAAAAATTAGTACGTTAAGAAAACAAATTATAGGAAAAAAATTGCGAAAAATTTTGATACATTCCCTTCACGGTTTATATTACCGAGAAGACAACGTAAAAAGAGGAAACTGAATAAGGATCGGGCGTAGAGCAAACGACATCAATATCGACGTTTACATGCCTCGAGTCGACCTAGCGGAATATACGAGGCGTAAAAACGCGATCCGTGACGATTGCGTTCAAGCGAAAATCTAGATTTCCAACAGAGAGTTGCACGGTAAGTCGTCACGGTGTGCGGATTGGGGCGAATTCTCGGCTACATCGGCGGACGACCGTCGGTGGGGGCCGCCAACATGTCGCAGTCTGGTTCAGGAGGGGTGAACGATAGCCAGGAACAAAACCAGGTTGGACAAACGATGGAGAATCAACAGACAGCGTGTCAGAACGGCCGGGCTGAGCCGCTTGCCGACAATGCGAAACAAGATTTGTCCAACGGCTTTGAAAATCGTACCATAGAATATGACAGATTCTCTCAAGATAGGGTTCAACAGAACCAGTCAACCGGTCAAACTCAAGAACAACAACAACAACAGCAACAGCAAACTCAGCAGACAGGTCAATATCTGACTGGAAGGAAGCAACCTGTGGTCGGTGTTCCCGAGGATAGACACCCCCCTAGTGGACAACTTCCACCCCAACAGTACAGCCAGGAAAAGTCTGCTCTCGAGAGGACGCAACATGTCTCTCAAACTAGCACACAAACCCTGCCGGTTCAAGCGCAGCCTCAATTCATGCCTGATTACGATCAAGCTCAATACACGCAGATCCGAAGTCAGTTCGAGGTGAGACCTCAACAGATGTATCCTCAACAAGCTCAATACGCTGAAAGAGCTGGTTACGTGACGAGGGATGTGACATATAGAGATCCTACGTTGTATCAAGGAGGTGCAGCGAATCCGATGTTCACTGGACAAGGTCAATACGTAACTGTTCAACACGGATCGCAAATGCCTCCTCAATCCGCCAGTCCTCAACCACCGTACTTTTCTGGTGTTGTCGTACCTCAACCAGCTAGTTATGCTCAATTCGGCGGGCAACCCCAGTATTCCTATAGTCAGTACCCTCAAACAGTAATGAACGCGGTACCGTATAATCCTCATACTGGAATGTATCCCGCTCAACAATTCGGACAACAATCACCGAATCCGCAAAGATTCTCTCAGGAATTGGGACAATATCAGACACAGCCTATCATTCAACCGATCGCCCAAAATGTGACTCATGGTCTCGCAATGGCGACTACAGAGAGACCCAGTCGTGGACCCAAACCTATGGTTCCACCACGAGGTAATTCGAAGATTACTCACGATACAGGGCACAGAAAGTCGGCGAGTGTCGATGTTCCAGGTATGCAGAAACCTAAATACGATCCTAATCAAAATCCTCCGCAAGAACAGATTCACCGAAGCGACGGGGCGATAATCGTGCAAGGCGCACAGATCGTAACCGATACTCAGGATAGAAGATACCTGACAGCCATTAATCAAAATCCTAGGACGAGACAGGATGGTCTGTACGTCGATACGAATGGAGATCCACCTGGTCGAGAAAAAATGTGCGAAACCGTAGTAACCGATTGTGGTCTATATGTGACTAGACCTGAACACAGGAAATCTATTTCCGTGGACGTTACATCGAGTTTCCAGCGTCGTAACGATACGATTACGTTCACGTTCCCTGGTGACACGAATCAGGAAATATTGATGCCAGCGAGAAAGGCCGGAACTATGGTGGATCCGAAACGAGTCGAAACCAATCAAGTGTATCCGCCTGATCAAAGGCGATTGGATACGAGCTTAAGAGTATCGCCGATGGCTTTTGATACGAGACAAGAAAATAGGAAGAGCATAGGAGCTGATAGAAAGCCCGAATGGGGTAACGTGAGCCCTAATCAAAGAGTAGCGATACCGCAAGAAAACAGACGATCCGATTACTTCGACGAGCATAGGAGGTCACCAATGACCATAGAAGGCAAGAGAATGGAAGACGTTAGAAGGTCTCCTATGCCTTTCATGCCGATTCGCGAAGGATCCGCGGATCGCGCAGGACAGAAAAGTCCGTCGTTTGTAAATCAAAATTTCGAGAAGACTAGACAAGAGCTAACGATATGGGCTGAACAACGACAACGACAGGAACACGAAAGAAACATGATGCAGAATCAAATGCTCTCCACCAGTCCACGTTCTCGTAATCAGTCCGAGGAAAGGAGAGATCCGAGACAGATACATCAACCAGATGATCGCAAGGAAGCTAGAATGACTCAATCGGCCTTTCAACCTATACCCAACATCAGTCAGAGGACTATAATGGAACAACGTCGACATTTGCGACACGTTAGTGCTGACCTAACGAAGCACATGGAACTCTCGAGAAAGGAGTTCGACGAGCAGCCCATTAGTGGATCCGTAGCGAACCTTGGACCACCTGCTAGTACGGCTCCCTCTCAAAGAGCCAGTCCTAATATATGCCATCAGTATCCAGCCCTTAGCGAAGCAAAGTTAGATACCAAGACTGTCTTAACTGTGGTAACAGACTTCGGTGAAACAAGTTTAGGTAAACCGATCGATCAAGTGGATCATATAATCCATAGCCATCGTAAAAGCCACAATATCTCGACCAGCTTACTAACTCATAGCAAGAGCCAGAGCGATAATCTTCAAAGTCAACTAGACGCACAGAACGAAAAATCCGACGCTTTGACATCCCAGCAGCAACAACTGCAAAATCAACAGAATCTTGATTTAATATCCGAGAAACTCAGCCAATTTGAGCGTCAACAGAGCGATCTACAAGCGAAGCTTCAGTGTCTTCAGAATCAAAATCAAATCCTCGATAAAGTGGCGCAATTTCAACATCAACAAAGTGATTTACAAGCCCGTCTGCAAAGTTTGCAAGCACAGAACCAGCTGTGCGATAAATTACAAAGATCGACCGATTTTCAGCCGCATTCGATTGGAAACGAGATCCACCAGATCCAATCGAATTCTCTGCCCAACCACCAAGAACAACCGACCGATAAGATTTGCACGTCGCAAAGCCAGAGTACGCCGCACAGTCATCATCAAACGTTATTGACCGCTTCATATACACAGAACTCTAATCATCAATCCTGCCAATCGTCTGTCTGCGAGAAATTATCACCTAGGCTTCAACACGACACCAGCGACCCGAATTCTATTCAGATACCGAACATGTCGCAGATGCCATTGCCGTGTCTGCCACAATTCGATCGCGCCGATACGTCGCGTACTTCGTTCTCGCAGTTCCATCGACTTCAGTGTCAAATCGACGGTCACGAGGGAGCTTCAGCACCGTCCAGCGCTGCTTCCGTGGCTTCGTTTACCGGAACTTTGAAAAAGGTACCTCCCGAGAAACCACCGAGAACGTCGCTAATCGTTCAGTCACCAGAGTCAGAGGTAAGGACGTTAACGATTGAAAATGATATGGATGTTGGAAAGTTTTCACTTTTTCGTTTTGCATGGTGTAACGATGTACAGGCAGCTATAACGATCTTAGTGCATTTTACAGCAGAGTTATTTTTATTTGAATAAAATTTTGCTACATTTCAAAGTAAAGATACTATATTTTACTTTAAAAGCAATATAACATGATCACGAATATGCTACAAGATAATTCTTTATTTACATATCGAGAAATGATTTATTTTAATAAAAAATAGTCTTTACATCATAGAACAGTTGACCATAACAGTGGTCTTAAGTTATTTAATTTTATTTTATGCTCCACATTTTACGCGATAGAAATTCTCAACAATTTTTATCGTGAAAAATATAAACTACAAAATAACATCAAGCAAACATTTTTCCTAGCTAACTGTGACCTAGGCAATTAAGTATCGATAGTGTTATAATTTTTGCACGTTTAGATACTCATTGTTATAATCTAAAATAGTATATTAAATTATATCGTAGAAACGCTATTTCGGAACTATAATTTTACGTTAAAATAGCAATATTTGATTCAAATTTTGATTGAAAGAAATGCAAGTTTCCATCAAAAGATAGAAATAATTCGTGCCACGAATCTTATATTTATTTGATTGTAGAAACACGCTTTAAGCATAAAGAAAGCAATTATATGAAACGTAAAATGCGTAATAAGAGACACTCGAACGATCAAAGTACATCGCTGTATACCAATAATTTCTTATAAAATTAAAATCCAGAAGCCTTGGGTGAGTAACGCGCGAAGGGTAGGGGAACGAATTTCGCGTTTCTCAACATCGGTTGCTGGGAAAAGAGACGAAGAAGGGTGCGAATGGAGGGTGAAACGAAGATAGATGGGTGACCTGGCCGGAAAGAGTGGCAGATAGAGATCTCCACTTGCAGTTTTTGCCATCGCAGCCGAGTAGAATGAACTCGTTAGATATCAAACTCCATGTTGTCTTTGAAAACTTCGTTACGAGCCCTGTGTACCTTTCACTCTACTACTTCCACACTCGGTCTTTTCGTCTAGACAACTTTGTTCTTGCTATAAAACTAGATACCGTCATCCGACGACGATGTCACCTGCTGCAACGTGCACGTGTTTAGAATAGGGAATTCCAGATTTCATATCTATATAACACGCTCGTCTAAATAAAGATTTGGTACAAGAATTCCACGGTCTTCTTTACTTTTTACTTTGTTTTTCAACTTTACATTCGGTACGAAGTGCACGGTCTGCGTTTTTCGTAATTTATTAGTTGCTTCAATTACTGCATATAAATAAATGCGAAATAAGAGCTAAAGATTGTATATACTCGTGTCTATCTATGTTTTTACTAGAATGATGACTATAAAGTTTATTTTATGATTTCCAGCACTTGTTCTTTTGAAAGAATGACAATTTATTTAAATTAAATAATAGTAACATAGGGAAATGAAATTAACGTGTTCAATTTAGAATCTAAATAAAGGGGTGATAACGTTATTTCGAAGAATATACAAAAAAAAAGAGATTAGCTGCGTTTGAGTTAACATGTTATCCGCTATGCAAATTTTATACGATACACCCGAATATACGTATCAGAAAATAAATTTACTGAAACTTTTCTTGCTATCTATTTGTAGTAGTACCTCGCGTTATTATCACGGTATTAAAAATATTGAAAATTTTACGAATATGTACCGTTCATTTCCCATCTCAATCAATTCCCACATCGCCAATCATTACTGACTAATCGTGGTAGTCAACATATTAAAATAATTCAAAACCGAGAGAAACATACAATTCCAATAAATCTGATGAATTAATTGGTAATTCAGTAACACTACCTCGTAAATTATTATCGCTAAAAGTAGTCGCAGGTTTCAAAGTTAAAAAATAAAACCCTTAAAAGACAGTAACAGTATCGATTATCCACCGTGTAGCATGATACATTCCATGTATAACCGCTCCCTCCTAAAGCAAACACTTCGACCCCTACATTCTTTCGGTTTATCTCCCTAAGAGAAATTTCTCAAAACACGTAAAGCGCGTCTAACAAATAATATTTTCGAAGCTTCCACACCATGAACCGATATTATTTTAACTGTCGTGGGCGCACTCTTCCTACAGGGACATTTCCAACCTTTGCCAATACTTTGTATAAAAGACGGTACCGTATAGTGGCGTGTAGGTAAGGCAAATAACCCGTCTCTCGGTGAAAACGTAGCCGCCGAAGCTTCGTTGGCGTCGTACCGGTAAAATTGGGTTAGCGCTACGAGTCGCGCGTGTATGAAAAGCTCTGGAGTTTACTTTCCCAGAAGAGCAAATATCCCCTTCCTCCCTAGCCCAGTTCTCTCACTCTCTCTCTCTCTCTCTCTCTCTTTCTCTCTCTCTTTCTCTCTTCCTCTCATCCCCTTTGCCAGTACGGTGGACAATAGAGAAGTAAAGAGAATTCGCATTTTCAACCGCCGTGCGTTACCTAACCTACCTAACGGAGAATCCAACCGACTATGGGGCTGGCTTCTAGGCCAATTTCCCTCTGATGCAATTCAGTAATGGCCGGTGTTCCTTTCCGGGAATTCGCGCGAAATAAGTAGCAGAATGGAACGTATAAAGGATTCGACGACACAAAGGGGAATATTTTATTCTTGTTGTTGTACGCCATAAAAATCGCGACGCGGAGAGAGTTCCTGAATTGCGAATTGTATCGCGACTTTTGTGTTGCGGGAAAGATCTATCACGCGAGTTAAAGTTTCTGGTTTATTTGCGTACGTATTAGAGTCGATCGAATAAACTCTGGTTTGGCTTGTACTATGTAATCGTTTTAGTGTTACTGCTAACAATCACAATTAATTTATGAACCCTCTCGTTCCCAGAGTAATCAAGTAAGATATAAAAAAAATTAATCGTTAGATGCGTATATTTGCGCATTCGAGAGTGGAAAATTTAAAGACGGAAAATTGCATCGAAAGCCGATAATATGCAAGGTTAGAGAAAATATTTGGAATATAGAACTTGTTCGAATATTTAGTGGATTTCTGCCAGGATCCTATATCTGAATGAATCGTTTATTTATTATGTAACAGGTAAGCAGATCACAAATAAATACTTGTGACTGTTAAATAATTCGGGAATGAGAGGGTTAATTGACTGATCGATGATCATATTATTGATTGATTGTCTCGTTTACCTGTGAAGTCTTCATAGTTTCCTCGATCGCGAATCACGCTTATCTCCTTGTTAAAAGATATCTTCCTGTTCTGAAAAATATTGTAATAAAATTAACGATTGTATCATATATCTTAAAAAATTATAAAATATTTTACGGAAAGGGAAACGTTGACAGGGTACAGAGAATCGGAAAATTGACAGGAAAGTAAATTGAAATTATAAGATACAAAAATATCTTTGTTTCAAAGATTAAAATTAGCCGTATAAATTTTTATAGAGTAGCCGAATTTTAAGCGTTTTAAATACTATTGTAACCCATTCTAGTAATTAATCAACCCCACAACTTTTTTTTACAAGAATGTTTACTAGTATCTTTGCTAGTACTGTACCGGTATTAAAAGCGTAAAAGAGTTCACAGTTAACTAAGAGAAAGGATTTCTTTTTTTACGGGCAATTTTTCACGAGCCTTTGTAACAGCAACTACAATACAGAGTTAAGAGAATTCGCGTCCCTGGCCCATGCTCGGTGGCTCGTTTACTCGCTAGAGGATTCTTACTAGGCCAAGTGTCTAGGCAAGCGGGCGCGTTTCGTTCTAATGTAATTAATGTCTCCTTCTTTCAACGCTCTCGACTCGTGCTTAGCGATGTAAACGGGAAAAGTGAAAAATAAAAGCCGAACGAGCCGCATCGGTGACGGAATTTTGCGACGTTAATGGACGTGGCGCTTGCGGTTCAACTCTGGTCCATCCAGTTTGTACAAGTAATTGCCGATCGATTAATAATGCATTCCTTGTCACTCAGGAAGTGCTTTGACACGGATAACTTGTCAAATAGTTACGATAACTTGGTTCAAGCTACCGACTTTCAAGTAATTTTACGTCGAATAATTTCAAAAAATTCGTACCAGATCGTGGATGATTTTTTACTCCTAAATATGGTATTGTACGTGCCAAATAATTTATTTTTCTTACCATGCTATTTTATTTCTAATGAAATTGATAGTAGATCGTAGCTAGTCGTAGTCTATATAAATTTTTCTCAATCTATTTCATATGTATAAACACATTTGCATGTGTTACGAAAAGTTAAACCAGTATATTGGATATCCACGGTACTTTACCTACATTTAGACGAAATAACGTTATTTCGCTCTTTTTCTTCGAATACAAGTAAACCGAAGGATTTCCAATAATCGTAGCTTTGATTCTTGCATTGAAAGAAACGTGTAGTTTATACAGCATTATAACGAACGACGAGGAACCAGCAAAATTATGCTTTCCTTGACCATCGATAAAGTACCACTCGAGCTTGGAATTATCAAGAAAATAAAACTTCGTAAAAGCTCCCGGTGCAATCTTTTCAAACATCAGCTCAAGAGAATCGTTTTTAGGAGATTTATAGCGTGAAAGGGATTTTCGTGCGATCCTATGGACAACTCATTCCAAGTGACTGGCCTTTAAAGCGCTTTTGACCCCATTGATATATTTTCATTCGTGCGATAGGAATTGGATCGAAATGGATCTCGATAATATATTATCAGAAGGCATTGAAACGTGGCTAGCTAGTAACTTATTCTATTAATGTCACCTCCATTCAATCGTTTCTTCTTTTACCGTTTCGCTAGTAGATATATTTCTTATTTTCGGAAAACTGACGAGGATATTAATAAAGGGAAGCTATTGCTGTACAATTTTCTTTTAATTGTATCTATCCAATATTTAATATTAGCTACTAGAGGATAATACCCCGCTTAGGTAAATAATTAAAAAGTAGAACTTTAGATTTTTCGGGGAATAATTAATCAAACCTATTTTGTCTATTTTAAAAATACCGTTTTCTATTTTACCGCTTCAACACAACTTTAATCTTGCTACAGATTTATATGTCCCAACTTTACGCTCATTTCACTTAGCAAAAGAAATTTGAACATTCTAAAGGAAATTTTAGCACAGTTCAACCAAAATATTTAAACAAATTACTAGAGGTACTAACGAGTGAAGTATGAAACTCGTAGCAAGAAGATCAAAGCGAAAGACATACGAAAAAATGTTCATAATACAAATATATCACGCATATATATATATCGTTTACCTTGACCACTGTCATAATTCTAGCGTTCAAAACCATCCCTGTACATTTTTCTGAGGTTTGTAAAATCTGTTAGGGATAAAAAGACACGATTGAATCGAAAATAACGCAAAAGACGTGACAGAGTTAATTCCAAAGCGTATCGTCGAACTATCTCGAGCGTGTACGTTGGATAAGTGGTTTACTCTCTAAGTCAGTCACACTGTCTGCATTAAATCGTGGGAATGTTGTGTCACCAAAGATCGCGGGAAAGTTCGTAGCGTTGCGGTTTCAAAAGCCGCGACTCCGCAACACTCTAAGCCATTCGAGACACGCCAGCTAGAGTAACGTAAATTCAGAAAGGAGCGTAACTCGACCAGCGAGAATTTCCGTCGTGTTTCGCCGCGGTGATACGGTTTCGCGGAAAGTACAGTTGCCTCGCGTGTCGAGAATCCGGGAAAATTCGACCGCGATTGAATCGCCGGGAATAAATGTAAAAACGGAACGGGTGAAATGAATAACGCGGCCTCGATACGATAGCCACGATTCGAAATATTCAGAATCACGAAACAGAAGGGAAAAAGTATGGGGAAGGAACAAAAAAAATTAGACCGAGACCGAATTAAAACGCTCGAGTTCCGATATGTAGATACGCTCGCGGGGGAACTTTTTTTTTTTTATTTAAGTAGCTTAACCAATTGGGAATCACTGACACGGTTTGTAAATTTTTTTCCAGCCATTGAACGCTGTTTTTTCTTCTTTTTCCCTTATATATAAGAAAAATTGTAAAGTTGTGCAAACATTTACGCACACTCGCTCAGAAAGTTAAGGCATATAAGTATTTCGAAGGAAATAATGCCTTCCTCCGGTAGTTAAATATTTTATTAACTAGAATTAATTATAATTAAAAGTGAATTTTATAATTATGATATATTTATTTTATATATGTTTTTCGTTCAAGAAGGAAAATGTTTCAATTATTTAATCGGAAACGTATACCTCAGGAATTTAGTTCTAGACATTTAGAACATTGCCTTCATACGTTCTTTGTCCTATGCACGAACGTTGTATATCAATTTTTGTTGGATCGATGGACGTTCGAATTAATTAATGGTAGTCATGATTTCATAAAGACAAGTTTCATGAATTAAAATCGTAACTTGTATTACTGCTATCGACGAAAGTTCATTAAATCGTTCAATATCATAGTTATCGAGCGTAGATAATAAGTTGATAGATGGACCGTTCTCTCGCAATCGATAGTTTTAATCATTATTCGTGAATGATTACCAATTGATTGCTGATACGTGTTAATGAAGTCATACCTATATGTAAATTGCACAGAAATACTACCTCGTACTAACGAATGACTGCTATTACTGTAATTAACTGTTTATTAGTTATGTCAAACTATCTCAATAAATTTCTTAAAGTTGCAAATATTAAGGGAAAAATAATTCCATCGCTGTTCTATAACATATTAAATCGCTTTAAATATAAATTACGAGTAAGTATATGTTTCATCTTAGGGTACGGTTAATTATGTTTTTTACGTGCATTTTGTACAACCGTGTTATCAGTTGCATCCTATGAATTCACAGAATGCAGTTATTCTCGGGAAACTCGAGCACAATTTCCTCGCATCTTTCAGGATTATCCTTGCAAATTGAAATTAATGACCCTCCCTAACGTTACGTTCGCTATCCTTCTTGTTTAAGACGATAATGATGTTCGTGTAAAAGAAGGAAACCAGCGTACACTAAATTTATCCTCGTTTATTTAAAAAATTCCTGTAAAACATGGTACTTCATGGTGAAGCATTATGCGAAACATTTTAATCCCTTTGTAGCATTTCTATCTTTCGCGCACCAGAAAAAAACCTCTTTCTCTACAAGACACTAACTTACTATTTCGGCTATTAAAATCAAATTTTAAATCTACCAAATTTTCTCGTATTTTTATCTAACAAACAATCATATCAAGCGTAGCAAAATTATTGTACCGTTCGTTTACTGAGAACACTATTCGGTTGAAAAACTTCAGCTTCTTAAATAATAAAAGCTGACTTTAATTTTTGCTTTTGTGACTTATTTCGAATAAACACTTCTTACTCCTCTGGGTAAGGCCAAGCTACCTTCTAAATATCAGACCCTCTATCACCTTATATATATAACAAAATAGTATTCATGATTCTTACAAGAAAATTACTGTTTAAAAAACAACTCTCTTACGAGTGAATAGGATTCCAACGTGTTACTTTCACGTCACTATATCGTTTGCTGAGTATCTTAACTCAAAATCATAATACAGTTTTGAAGCTTTAATCGTGAATATTTCGTGAAATATCGAACATCTACTCCTATAATGGAATACTTTTGTGAACAGAATAAGGATATCCACCAATGAACAAACTTTTAATTAAATCTACGACTGCGACGTATCCTGTTCCACCGATGAAAGATAAAACCGCAGAATATAAACATTTGCCACATTAACTATCCCAATGTTTCTGAATTTTTTGAAGACTTTCAAAATGTATCAACAGTTGCAGGGAAAGTCGATGGTGCTCGCAATTCAAAGGCCTTTCCGAGAAAGTGTTTTCCGTCTACGGTTGTAAGTCACGGTGATTCGCGGACAAACACTTCGGGGCAACAACGAAGGCGTAACAAAAACTGTCAACAGTTTCCTGAATAGCAAAATGAAAACTGTCGACGGCGAAGCCGAAAACAATCCGTTCTACGGTCCACAAAAGTCCGAGATAACAATGGAGGGAGCCTCTAGCTAGGTTGGACATCTTTGAACCCGGACAGGACCGTGTGTTTGCATGTCCCACTAAAAATCGTGCCACGCGGAACGACGTGCCACGACGAGTTAATCAGATTTGCCGTACAGCCGCGGCTTCAGCAACTGCAGATAAAACAGGAACCTTTTTTGTTCGAATTTGCGGCTGATCCATAGAAAAAGCGAGAATGATCACGGAACCGGGAAATACGATTTGTTAGTTTAAAAAGCAAACCCGCCGTTGCAATCACGTAAAACGACATTATGGTTGGAAATCTTGCTTCGTGTTTCGTTCGACTAATGTCAGCAGTTACACGGTTTAACATACGTTCTATTTCCTTTAATTCGTCGTCATTTCAACTATATCTCTGAAGGAATTTTATTAAATTGCATAAAATTTTGTGAGATCGTTGAATTAAAATAAGGTAACGTTTGTAACTGTGATCTGTGATTAAACTTTGAGAGAAACGATTCTAAAGATAAAATTTTGAAAGAGTTTCATGCTTGGGAAGTAAAAGTTTGTATAGTAGTTGGAATACAAGTTGATATTTGTTTTTGGCATTATAATTGAATTAAGTTGTTAATTCCAAGTTTTTGATTTTTTGTTACGTGAAATAATATATGATTATAATTTTTAATTGATTAAAATATATCTGTCCATGGACGCAACGTTGTTGAAAGATGTGAACAAAGTACCATAGCTCCTACATACTTTTTTTTAAAGGAATGAACATTTTTTACAGAATAACAGATGTTTTGCAGAGACCGAAGATTTGAAACGTGATTATTCTACTATTATAAATATTCGAACTTTCTCAATCTGTATAAAATTGTAGTACGTAAATTAAGGAAGATTAACGGGAAAGGTATCAAGCATTTATTTTCCATAATTACTTATTATGAAATGTATTACTTATATAATTAATATAAAAACAGAATTCAATAACGTAAAGCGATAGAAGAAACAATCACAAGCGAAATGTTGCGTTAATGCGGTATTGTTCTTTAATTATACACACATTATAAGGAATACGATTGAAATTCTTATGAATTACAAACACCGTTCACAAGTGACCTACGAAGTGAAATAATTTCTTTTCGATGGTGGAAATTGAATAACATTCGCTACGAGAAGGAGAAACGCGATAAAACTACCGCTCGGAATAGATAAAACAGAAGAAGGCAGAAGAATATTAAATAACGCAATGAATCGAACGAAATCACACCGATACCTGTTATACTTTCGTATTTTTCCAGGCAGGCAAAAGTGCCACTGTTCTCGGCAGATTCATAACAGGTTTTACTCTGGAAACGAGATACCTCTAATAAAAATCCAAGCACGTACACAGCGAACGGGTAATCGATAAACTTCATGATTCGCGCGCGATACGGTTTTAAGATATGCTGTTAATAATCTAAATATCCAAAAATATACGGCTTACACGTAAACATTAAATTATTTCCTGTTTAATTGCTTTCCCTTCTGTACCATGTGCTTGCTGGGAATTTACTGAACCGTTCTATTTCGCTTAAACAAGTTCAATCGTTAACTACTGTAGTTTGTATTTATAAACACGATTATTACTTCTCTTGATTCACTTTTCTTTCCATTAGTTACAAATAAGATGAATAAGATACGTTCTTGTTGTTATAGTTTCGATTATTGATAATTTTAGAACATTTAGTTGGATTCGATAGCTGCGTTGAATTTTTGAAATGGAGCTATTGTAGTTTCCTCGTTTACAATTCCTTTAGGAATTATTTATAAATTATAGCAACACAAATTAACCTGCATTCGATACAGTCGTAAACCGGGAAGCGATACCAACATTTTTTCAGTTTCTTCGTCGGAAGAAAAATCGAAAGCTGTCGGTGAATCATGTACGAATTTGTGTTAAATCTAAAATTGATATATGCATAGGCAACGCCCTACATATAATCTGGTTGAAAGTGATGAAAATTTATACGAAATCGACACATTGTGAGAGTGATGACATTGGCTGACTTCCGAAAATAGTAGAAACAGTCAAAAATTTGTTTGTTGACGCAGAGATACTGCCGGTGGAAGAGTGACGTTATGACAGATACGGGGATGTTTTATGGTTCGGACCTGAAAAGTCACGATCGAAGATCGTAACGAGATTTCAACCTTATGGCCGTCACGTATCAAAGCACAACATCTACCACCATTTTGACACATTTCAGTTTCAATATTTCACTCTTTATCGTAAAGCGAGTCGCTGGTATTCGGAATCAAGTTCATTTTCCTTCCTGGAAAGAATTCATTATATACTCTTATTCTATTTCTTTTGCGTTTTAACAGTATCAACTTCAATTCCTCAAACGCCATTTAAAGTAAAAACCCGGGGAGAGCAAACAAATATAGCAATAAACGAACATCGCGGAATTGGAAACCAGGAAAATACGAATATTGGTGGTTGAAATGGAATTGCTCGGAAAAGAGATGAAACCTCATTTTCTTCGAGACCGATACAATTATCCCAGATACTTCGATAACGATTAAAAAATTTAACAACGAGCGAAGAGAACTGCGGATACGGATATCGTAAAGAGGAAATAAAAAAGAATACAGAAGTAACGTAGGAATCGAAAGTTCGAAGCAGCGCATGCTACGTATATGGAAATGGTTCTCTGGGGAGTAGAATATGCAGTCCGTTCCTTAGAGGCGAGCCGCCATTTTGGTCGCGGGACAAGTTGGATCGAACGAACGAATGAAACGAAACGAAAAAGAAAAAAACGTTTCACCATCGATCGTTGCCGTTGATTCGACCTGGTCGACTTCGAGATCGGTCGCAATATATTAATTGAGTTTTCATTGTCGGTCGGCTCGCTGTAAAATATCCGAGTCGCGTTTTAACGCGCCCGTCGATACGTCGCTACAACTTTTTCCGGTTTTCGGTTATCGAACGGCCGCTTCGAACGCACGCTTTACTTCCTACCATTCGCCGTTACACGTTATTCCGCGAGCAGTTGGTTATTTTCGACATTTCGCGTGTCGTTGCGCCCAAATTGTGTCGCGTATGAAAGCGATACAAAGCTTGCTAAACGCGACGCAATGCATTACGAACTATTTCGTGATTCGTTCTTCTGATCGCTACATTCGATTCAATTCTTGTCCTTGCGATAAACGTTGATAGAGCGTTGCGATTTTATGGATAATGTAGCGACGATATAGTAAGCTGGATGTTTTAGTTTAGCTTATCTCATAGTTTAATTCAGTTTTGTGTGAAGCATCGAAAATGGTCTAACAACTTGTAATTTTTATAATTAGTATTTTCATAATTGAGAAATTTGTATTTAATGCGTTCTTCAAAAAGTTACTACATCCTTTCGTTCTTTTTCATTTTTCATTAGACACTCTCTATCAGTTTCAATCCAACTACGCAACTCAACTAATCTGAACGAAGCGATGCTTTAGTATCGTACCAAACATTTTGTTTTTTGCTTTGGTGTTGATTTTGATGATGAGATTCCAGGGGAATCCGAGAGGAATTTGAAGTATTCGCGATGTTTTACCGGCGTCGTCGAAACTATGGAACAATTTAGTGAAAGCTAGAACTATCGTTGCACGGAAGTAGACTGATAGATAATAATTTCAGACATTATGATTCGCGATATACTTATTCTATAAAAGTTTCTTTCCTTTTATTCTCAACGTGTCTGGTCTTCATTTTTACGAAAAATATGGAACTATTTTCTGTTATAGCTTTTCAATATACATGTCTACACTTGCAAAGATCCGATAAAAAGTTGGCACAATGGAATTAAATTCCCGCTATTCGGATTTACTTTCGTTGCTTTTGAGTATTAAAAAAGAATTCGTACAACGCGAACAATTTTACTCGTACAAGATCAAATAGCAAGAGATCAAATAAAACGCATTCCATTCCTTATGTTTTTCTATTTCCCATTTTTTATTGCGGTCTGGTACGCGGATGTCTGGTACGTGGATGTACGTAAAAAACGTTATGCCATTGGCAGCAAATCGATATTATCTTTCTGTGAAAATCTTCTAAAACAACATAAAGCTCGCACGCCACGAAAATTCTATATCGTATCGTATTGCATAATGAAGAAGCGAACGTAATATTAAAGCAAGGTTAGCTGACAATAAAAATATTGATGGCAATCGCTGGAAACGTGGTCCCAATTTCGTAATAAGTGCAGACCACGAAATGAAGATTAAAATTTGATTAAGTACGGTTAGCAGGTGAGATGAAAGTAATTTCAGTGAATAATTAATAATATCGATTACAGTTACTGCAATTAGTTAATCAGTTTCGTCATAAATTAAACACCGCTACATGTAATTTTCCATTGAATTTTATATGTTCACTTTCGCAATAAATTGGACATTGAAAATTACTTTTGAATGATATTATATTACGTAATTATATTAGTTTGATATTTCAGAACAGGCTTATTGAATTCTTTCATAGTCATAGAATGGTAATACCTACAACATTTAATTAAAAAGATACATTTAATACATGTATATTAAAAAATCTGGACATTACAAACAACATAAATAACAAAGAGTTGAAAAGTTAATAATACAGTTGATAAATATTTGTTAGAAATATAATATGAGCAAAGGGAATAAATATAACCTTTTATATCTTTATTCATAAACGTAACTCATAACATAAATTTATGAAATGAAACGAAGCTGTATCATATTAATCATCTCGAATGACTCGGGGATAGTAATTTTCTCGCATTTTACCTTCTTCATATTTCTATAATTATCCTTCGTAATACAATGAATTTTTAAAGGGAGGGAACAGAAAATCAATTACTACTTTTTAATATATTCTGTAAAAATTACGTAACCAGCAAACGTTTCACCATTTCAGAATTGTATTTTTTTGCAATTACAGTTGCAAAAAAATGTACGAAATTCTATGTACAAAAACATCCATTTGTTTTGGAGTAATTGATTCCATTGTTTAATTCTTCAACAAGAAACGAGTTGAATTTATTTTTTCGTAATGTATTATTAAAAAAGCTGGGAATTGAAATAAAATGGTGAAATTTTACAAACAAATCGAAGAGAATTAAAATCACTGTTGATTCTTCTCTTTTAAATACACAACAATCCGTAGAAATATAATTATCGCTATTACAAGCACTACGGATTTATAACGCTTTTAAAAAAGTTAATGGCAAGACAGATGTGCAGGGAAGTTTAACAAATATTAATATTGCTGTTACAAAAAATGGGACTAGCAAGAAATAGATTTGTCTGTAGTCAATACGAAATTAATTAAGTAAGAATCGTTTCGTCTGTCTATATTCTAGTCAATGTATTCTCGATTTTTAGTCAAAATTTAATGGGAATCTGCGTAGAATTTTTCGTTCGCAATTGGAGTATCCCAACTGACTAATTAATATTCGTTGAATTTCAACAGTATCGATCACAAGAGGAAATAAAATGATTCCATTTCGGCAAAATGAATTCATTTGGCATGAATAAAACCTAGCATCTTCTCCTGCCGTGAAATTTTATTACGGATTTCTAAAAAAGAAAACCATTCCCATAATATTATCGATAAATCGCTAAATAAGAATGAAATTTCATTAACCTTAGGGTATCGTGTATTCCTCTATATTTTTAACCAATTGTATTAAAAATGACGAATCTTAATCTAACAGTTTAAGAAAATAATATATTTGTAATTTGTAAAAACATCTCGTAATTATCTCGTTTGTAACAATTTCTCCTGGAACGAAGAATTTACTGTAAAATGATCCCTCTTCAACATTTAGGAACTACATTTCTTGACAATGTAAGTTTTTCATGAATTATCCCTCACAATTTTGTACGTTTTAAAAAGGACAGCTGGCTTTTAATGAGATGAAATTAAAATAGGAAGGAGAACAACGCGAATATTATTCATTTCTCTGTTTCTTTCGCACGATACGAGTGTTTTAAATTATTTCACATTCCATGTCTTGTACAAGATATCTTGATATTACAAAACTTCATTTGTAAAGAAGGTCCTTAAACAGCAGATGTACTGTAATAAAAATCCCTTTCATAACAGATAGGAAGGACAGCCATTTATTCAACACCTTTTCCACTTTCAATTGATAAAATACCTTTTTTATCTGTTTAAGAAAATTCGAGACTATTACTAGCGTACAACTTTGACTCTACTTTGCTTCGACACGGACTAAGAACTTCGATATGCCACTTTTATTTAATATTTAATAATATTCGTAATCCCATATAGAATACCCAACCTACAAATGGAAAATTTTAAAAAATCGTAAATAACGATTCTACTATTTCAAATATTGAAACAAACGACGGTATAAGTTAGTCAGAAAAATTGACGGATCATTTCAAAAGATTTTACGAATGAAATATTTTCTGTTACAAATGGGCTTTTACTGTTTCACAAAAATGTACTAGAAAATAAATATTAGTATAAAAATACTTCGAACGTTTCCAATATCTATCCAAATATTATTTTTATTTCACTCATCGTAAGAAATTAAGCGTAGTCGATTCCCTCCCAATTTGTTGCTATTATCTTCACGATCTTCCTTTCTTTTTCTTCTTCTATTATCTCGATAGCGTTCAATGATAAAGATTCTACATTGGAGCAAAGTGAAAACGTTCACACCGCTAATGAGGTTCAGAAAAACCCGAACGTGACCGCAATTTTCTTCGAGCGACTATCACTCTAACAATAACATTCGGTTCGAACAATTTCAACTTGCTTTCGCCTGGAATTGAATATCAGTCCAACTTCGACTGGCGATTGCAAAAAGCGTTCGTGGCGATTGTATAATTATTCGAATAGAGCATCGTAGGAGGTGGCTGAGTGCTTCCTCCGCGAAGTGGGATTCTCATTTCCTTCGTACGTGACCTAACAACGGATTTTTCACTTACTCGCGCCATCATCTACCCCCGTGCCACGTTTCATTCGAATAAATTGATTTGTTTTCAATTCTACTCGGTTTGCTTCCAGCTCGAATTACCTACGTTGCCAATCAATAGCGGCTGATAGTTCTTAACTGAATAGTTGACAAAACACTTTTATGCGATCGTGAAAGAGATTTGCTTTTTTATATTCTATTATATTAAAGACAGCCTGTCCGATTTAAAACATTATTTTATGTGACTGAAATTTTATTGGATTATATATTAGAAATTGAGGAATCAAAGTAATAAACGGCGTGTCAGAAGTGAAGATTTTCTGTATTAGAAATTATAATTGATTTGATAGCTTTAAAAACAAAATAAATTGTTCAATTTAAGATTTTCAAGATTTATCACAGTATTCGACATAATTTATAATTTTCCATTAAAAAATAAATTCATATTTTTCCCAGACACCGTTCATCGCTTAAGCTCTACTATCAGGAACATGAAAAGAGGTAGAATTTTTTCAATATTCTCGGAGACTCATTCACATAATCTAAGAAGACTTGTAGGAGAGGAAAATTCTTTATCCCTTTGAAATAATATTCATGATTCTTTTAATACAAATGTATGAAACCACGCCCATCGATATTGCGGAAAAGAAAATATTTGAGAAAGGAGCTTTACATATCGAGCATGCAAATTTTCGTTTTCCACACATATATGTACTTTAGAGAATGTTCTGTTGAACGAAGGGAAAAACTGATCTTCTTAAAAAAACAGACGGAAAAAGAAAGATCAAAATTATCTCGACGTTAATCATCTACAAACAAAGATATACGACAAAGATCATTTTTACTTGCATCTTGATAACTTCCTTGCCAAAAATTAAAATAAATTTCTCTATGAAACGTCTCTAAACTCTTGTACCTTAACGACAGTCGCTGAAATTGTCCTTTTGTAAAAAAACAAAACTCGCAAACAGAATTCTCGCATCGAATTGTCGCGAAGTTTGCATTTCTTCCGTCCAACCGGCTGGGTTAATCATTTGTTCTTTCGCCGGTACGAAAAGCATTTAGGATGCGACCCGTATTTCGACGATTAAACCACCGATAAAAACGGCTAGAGGAAGGGACAAGAAAAATGGCAACGGCGAGAAAGGAGGAGGAATGACAAAACAAACGAAGAATCGGGCAACTCGAAGGAACCGGACCGGTGAACAATTATCGAAACTGGGTCGAGCTACTTCGAGATTATTATCCGTCGGCCGAGCAGCGAGACAATTCGATAGAATAGAATAAACTCATAGGAATAACGAATACAGAGGCAACGGATCTGCCTTGCTGCCAAATTCTGGCGATCGCCCGAGCAAGAAACAGCAAAGTTTGATTAAACTTCCGGCTCGTTTGTGTCTGCCGCTGCAGTCATGCCTGAAGATTACACGCGTTTTTTATTCGACAAGGAATTTTTTGCGACGTTGCCGCGCTTAAATTCCGCAAATGTCCGCGAGATTACTCGTAGACGAGTCGTTGCCGCCGTTTCGAGACGAACGACGCAATCATCCCGTCATTTAATAGGGAGTCGAAGCAATGAACTTTCGATAAATTGCTCGTTGAAAGGACTACGCGAGCGACCGTACCTCCATTCGACGAATTCTACGTGAAAATTGAAATCGATTTCGATTTTCAACCTCGTGATGCAATTTTGAATAAACATCCGCGGGTTGAATTAACAAGAATGATTCAACGCAGCCGAAACCCTCGATTTCGTTTATAAATGAACTTCCGTAAACGAGGGTAACACAAACAAATTGCAAGCCATCTCGAGAAATTAGTGCCCCAAGTGTGCCGCTTAATGTAAAGAACCGGGGTATAAGATAACTCGATTCCTCAACTTTTCTGGCTTACTCTATCTCCTTCTTCAGGCAGTATAAATTCCTCCAAACTGAAGTCCTTCCACCGACTAATTCGTAATTAAAACGTAAGTAAACGTACGAATAATTTAACGGTAGTCTGGAAGACGTATTTTCGGTTTCTATTTCACAGGAGAATGAGGTTTCTATAATCATCAGTTGATAACAGATGGTGTTTTCGTTAATGGCATAGGCTTTTATTAACGCCGATTTAAAGTAAGGATTTAATTTTTCTAACTATTCTTCTCTTAAATGATTTTGTTTTTGAATGACGATAGAAAATTTAATTTATTCTATTGATAGTGAACTTTGAAATAGACCATCTGTGCGTACTTGTATGTTTCTAATTAAATTATATGTTTGTGAATAATTTGTAATTTTGGTTAATTAATGTTCTGTAATATTTGACTCTTCAGTAATAATTGATACGTCAAATAAGTACAAGTGTAGCACGTAGAATTCCACTTCACCGTATTTTGCGTAGTTTTCAAGTGTCGCAGTAACCATAATTCGCGTCCACAAACACTGTTGCAATCATTTGACCATATTCAACATTCAACACGTGAATGAAACATTGTTTCGAACGTGGCTTAACGAACTGGATTCGTGAGAAGCATAGCTTCAAAAAACTTGTTTAGGTGATATTGTGACACGAAATACGATTATTTATCTCGAGGATTAATCTATTCTATATGGATTTCAAAGCAAAATCAAAACTACGATTCCATTTCGAACGAAATATGATTTCGTATCCGTTGATATTCGATGCATGAACGAAGCATAATGTGGGAATGAAAAATAAAACGGGAATTTTCAATAACACGACACAGAATCGTCGCCCTCTATGGAGAAAAAAATTGTGGACATTTTTTGTCGAAGCCTTTTACAACAAATGACGTAGAATAATTTACGATAATTCCAACAGTCGTAATTACAAAATAATTCACGAAAAGATCTATTTGATGAAAAATACAAGTAGGTATAATACTCTTCGACCATCGAAAGAAAGTAATTTAGTTCGTTTTATGATTTTTCATAGTAAAATAACGTAAATTTGTGAAAATTTGTTACTCGGGAGCAAGTTCTAATCGAAAAAGTTTGATCCTTCAGTGTAAGTGACCGAAACGAACGAAGCATTTATTTCGGTTTCTCATTATCACTTAATACTTTTTAACGATGAAGCGAATTAAGTAACGTTTCGTGCAAAATAATTACATCGCAGTGTGACAACGCCAGATATTTCAAATAATATGTAATTTGTATAACGTTAAACAAATAATTTGGAAATAATAATCGAAGCGTCTTAAATACATTCTTGAATTTCCATTCAATATCCCGATTAATTTCAGAAATAATGTAAATAATATCATTAAAAGCGCAGCGTTAATAAATTATTAAGATACTATTATATTATAATGTGAGAACTTACGAGTCACGTAGACGAGAACCACAGCATTGGGCGTCACGACACTGAATGAGCTACTGCGTAAGAAATTCTTAGGGAGGCGACGAACATAACAAACATGCAAAAACTGCTGTAAACGGTTGACCTTTGTTGTCACTCTCGTTGTAAAGTCTACGACATCTGTGAATTGAGAAATCAAACAAACGATCCACTAGTCGTAGTTGATTTAAAAATATTCAAATAATTTACCTAAACGAATTTACTAAACGGTGTATAATATTTCAATATTAAAACTGCCGATCGCTATAATATACTACTATAATATATAATTCTATTTCAACAATATTATTATCTCAAAATTAATCTTTCTAAAGACGAAATTGGAAAATCTAACTAACCTTTCATTCTAACAAGTTTCGTAGCTTTGATGTTAAAGTTATATATAGTTTTAATGGAGAAATATTTGTTATTCCATTTGGAAATTTGGCTAGAATGTGTAAATAATTTTCTAAACATACACAACATACACAAGTTTGCAAATAAATTGAACTTTATCATTTACCTAATAATATTTAATCAAATTTCGTACAGTAACGAAACTGTTAAACGAAATAATTTTAGCAAAAGCCAAATTAAATGAAAATTAGTTACAAACTGACATATTGGGATAGGTGTACATATGTTCGTGGGAAGCATAGTTGTTTTGAAGTAGTATCGTGATATCTGTAAAGTAATTCTACAAATGGGCAACCGGAAATACATGGATCCAACCTAGGAAGATAACAGTTGCTGCGGTTGAGTTTGCGACATTTCGACCAATGAGGATGTGTCGTGAAGGACAAGTGTTATTCGTGCTATGCCGAACCATCGGAGTAATTGGACTAATTAGTGGACGCAATTATCCGGAATTAATCGAGATAAACCGCGTAATTAGCACCACGTTCGTTGTTCATCCGTATAGTATCCGTTGTTGATTTTGAATTCTCTCTAGATATGATAAACTGGCTGGCAATCTTCATCTTGTTACTTGTGCTTTCGTAGTCTTAATATTTCGTATGATGTTAGAATGGCAATTGATCGAAATCCAAATATCAGGTTGCGGAATTTATCTATTTACTGGTAAACTGGCAAAAATTATTGGTAAACCTTAATATCTAAAGAGAAATTCGTTTCATCTCCTAAATATTATAAGAATTACTGTATTTCTGGTATTTTGCGTCTTGTGTACATTCTATGAATTTTTATCTTCAGATTTCGCATAAATATATAAAAATCTCATTGAATTCTGACAAATTTATAGTAATTTTTGTACCAAACTAATAACAAATGAACACGTCACTCGTTTCGAAACTCCAACAATGAGCTCAAAACACGTTGATTCTACTCAAAATACAATTTTAAGTACAACATTATCATACCAGAAACTTCAGCACCTTGTTTCTAGTTACAACATCACGAAACTGAGGTCGAATTCACGCACAATATTAATCTATCATTCGCATTTATAATCGCACTATAGAAAAGACTTTTACCCGCGATGTTAATCAGAATGTTGAAGTAAGTTTGTAGGATGCTTTTGAAACACAGCGAATAATAAATCACGCTGTTAATTAAGGTCGTCACTGGGCTCGTGTAAGAAAACGGTGAAGTACCGAAGTGAAGTACTTTTCGAGACACATTCAAAAAGTACTTTAATTAACGGCGCTCTATTATACGATTGGATTAGTGTTCATTAACGAAATTTTACAAGTCACAAATTACAAATTGTTAGTCCTTGTAAATTCCCTAGAACCAGAACAAGTTTGATAACGTAGCATGTAAAGTTCTATGTTCTACAAACTACCAACCAACTTGTTATTTACTCGTTAATGAAGGAAACACATTTTTCTCAGAATTTTCTCATAAAAATGATACAAAACATGATCATATTTGAATGAATTTGAATAACATAGACATACAGCAGTGTAAGTTTCCAAAAATTCCAGAATATTTAAAGATAAAAATGTTTTATAATGCTCAAAGTTGAAGATTTCCAACTAGAGGTTATGACGGAGCAAATCAACTGTGACATTCTTTTTCCTACAAAATCATCTTAGTCATCCTACATAATTCCTTTAGAAGATCAAAAGTCGGTAATATGTACTTTTCTACGACTGTCTTTGAACATCGACCAAAAAGCACATTCAATTGATTCCCATTATAAATATTTAAAGAGTAAAGAGCATTCCGCGTATGTCCATAGAGGGGAGTGCCGTTATCGCGTTCCTTTATGGCGTTGTTTCCCCAGCAGCGAATAAATCCGACAGAGAAGGGTGGCCTGTCGCTCTATATGCAATCTGTCTAGCATAGGAACAAACGATAAAACGATAAATTCAGGGAAACTGTCGAACCGTACAGCATCGTCGTGTCGGCCCGTCATTGCTGGAAATGCGTAAATCTTAATTGGCCAATCGAGGAGGAACGGAGGCGGCGCGGCGTTAACCAACAACCACGGAAAACTTGGACGAGTGAATTCATACAGTTTACATCTGATGACGAGGCAACCTAGGCGCTACCAAAATCGAGTTAATTTTATTTTAGTCCAATTCGTACTATTTGCTCGTTCAATCAGCGTATCTCTCTTGCACGATCACTTCCCAAATTATAATTAAATAAATATTTATGAAAATTCGTATCTTTATAGGCGCAATTAAAGAAATGAATGCTAAATAGAGATTTGCTACATTTATGGAGTATTTTAAAAAGGTAATTCTTCGTTTGAGATGTTTCGTATTCGAGGTATACGCTTTGTATTTATTTATTCAAGATGTATAAGTACATTACATTTAATTGAAATATAGTTGCACCCTTATCTATATGCATTATCTAACGATTGTTTAATGCTTGTTTGCTTGCAATCTGGAAGAAAACGCTGGGATTCATAGTTTTGCTTCGAAACAAAACTTGATGAAGAATGGTAGGTCCTGAAAAGCGTTTGCACGAAATCCAAAAATATTTGCGTACGATATTTGCGAAACAGGAGTCGTTTTTAGTAAAAAAAAAAGAAGAACATTTTTGCCCCTCCGTTTTACATCGCTCTAAAAAAATGTTGGACGTTCTGTTTTCTATCTATCGCGGAGAAAATGAATGCTTCGTTTACAGTTTTCACTGTGAAAGCGAGGGACATTTGTATGCATTGGAAATGTAAATCTGGTAGAATTTATAGAAAGAGGCATTACTGGAAAATATTACTATAACTCTGTCAATGTTACTGTTATACTCTGATTTCAATTACAACCACTTTTTGGCAATAGTATAATATAGATTATATTAAATCTGGTAAATTGAATTAAATATTTTGATCGTCAGATGCAAGAAGAGAACTTTTGCTCATTGCATATTATTTCATTGTTATATCTGTAATAATTGGTTAATAAGTCTCTTACCAACAAAGATATGTTGCACATTTTTGTCGCCATCAGAATTCTTTTCTTCTATAACAATACTCACGCGAAAACATTTATATATCACTATGTATAAAAAATTATTGTTATATAAAGATCTTCGTAGTAGAAGTTATGACTAATTTTCAAGTAATATCGTTGGATTACCAACAACATTGGTGGATTATTAACAACGCTTTGGGCTAAGGTTATTGAATTTCAGAATATTTAATTTTATCTTTTCTTTTATAACAAACAAGCAAACTATCGCAGTCATCTGTGATCCAGCAATATCGATCGAGGTTCAACGAACTCAAAAATCATTTTCTTCAAGGATAAATTGAAGATTTCAGGTAGATATTCCTGCTCTGCAAATTCTTCTGTAAATACATTCCTGCTTTATGCACTTCCCTTACAGGTAACCACCATAGTACCGCGCTCTATCCTGTTCTATTATATTCAAGGTCGATTCCATTGATTTTGCAATTTTCCAAGCAACCTAGTTAAAAAATCGAGACCACTGCACGGCCAAAATAATTAAGGCACCGTGATAAACGCGTCGAATATTAATAGAATTTACGGGCTAGTTCGGCATAATTAATGTTGCGGAACATATTAATTGCTTTCTACTGACCATGGCGTTCTCAATTATTGTTGCAGAGCAACAGAAGCCAACCAGCCATCGGACTAAAGCAGACGCCGAAGGCGCGGGTAAGTTTTTAAGCTTTCTCATTGCAAACAAAGAATGTGTCTACCACCTTTGATCGTGTTGCATTTTACCACGTGAAAGTCAGATTCAAATAGGACTGTTCGTGGCAACGATCTCGGTACAAACTAGTTAGCCGAAGCTCGTTAGAAATCCGATCGATGCCTACAGACCGAGTTCGCCGTACTTCTGGCCAAACAACTTTCCCAGTCCCTTCTTCCATGGGCCTCCTTCTGCTTCTTCGGCATCCTCGAGAGAACTTGAAATAGACGAATCAACCCCTTTTCTCTATCTCTCCCTTCTGTTCAAACTATACGCGTGTATATCTTCACGGAGCAGCGAACCACGAAATCGGCCGGGAGGGAACGGGACACGTATAATTTTACGACTTTAGTTTTCGGCGATCCTCGGGCGCTTCAACTCAACCATGCGAAAGAGTGTCGGAAGGAAAACGACGGCATCGTCGTGATGTTCGTTTCTAATTTACGAGCGTAGAATCGCGTGTCGTGAATCGAGATCCGGGTTGTACGTATTACTTTGCCAGAGTTTGTCTCTTCATGGAGTTGCCCTGCTTTTGGACGTACCCCACAGCATGTATATAAATGATTTTTGTTTGGATTGTTTAAACGAAATTGTTAAACGTCACAGCAGCAATGTAGAAATGAATACAAATCTCTCTTCGTGCCATATATGTCAATATCGTAACATAAATGGAAGTTCTATATCCATCAGCTGTCCAAACAACAAAACATCGTAACAAATTTAACGAAAATTAATGTTTATAATTTGTAACGTTCGTTAAGTTGGAAAAAACGATCCGCGTGGAAACGTCTAGTTTCTCCTTTTAATGATCGACGTGGTATACCTGTTTCGTGAATGTTATACGATCGTTCGTAGACGTTAAATTACGTAGAATTCCGGCTCGTGTTAGAGACAACTGGCAGGAAGACGCGTACGAACGAACAAAGCCACTAAATGACGTACTCTAACCCGATGACACGAGAACTCGGTTTTAATCCCCACTGGGCCTACTTATTTCACCAGACAGATAGAGACAGAGTGGAACAAAGAGGCAGAGGTTGGATATCAATGTCTGTGGGTGGAAAAATCACCGGGAAAGTAAGCGAGACGGAAACAACCGATAGCTATTCGTTACAAACGCCTTCGTGTACACGCGAGACGTTAATATAAGTTATTAATTTCGTGCTTGATCGATGATCCAGGTCGTGGAACGGCGAGAGGAAATATGTTCTTCGAACAAGGGATCATTAATTATAGGGAGAATTTTACATGAACTTTTCCCTTCCTCGAGCAGCATATTTTTTAAACCATAAATAAATTTTTCTCTGAAGGGAAATTATTAAGTAGTTTCGTTTCATTCTGTTTCGAATAGAATAATCTTGCTTTTCATTGTGTTACAATCTCTGATGGTACACGTTTGATATAGTGGACGAAGTATTTTTTGTTTCCCATTTTTCACCTGTCCCATTTTTTAAATCTTTTGTTTTTTGGCTTTGCCATAACCGTCAAAAGCTTTATCATATGATATTGTGAGGCGAAACAGTATCGATCATCCTTGTATAACCTGAATTCCAATAACTATTTGACGAACGTATCGCCGTAAATTATTACTTTGAAAAATCGATAATTCGAAGGATTGAATATTTCGAGCACGTATTGCATTCTTTATATGTATGATTTATATATATATATATATACGTATTGCCACTCTGTACTGCGAATGAAACTCAGAAAAAATTGGTGTTCTATAACGGCAAGAACGACGCTGCAACTAGATTGCTTCGTTTTGCGTCCAAGAAGCATAAATTCCAATTCGATGATAAAATTGCTAGGATGGTACATATTTGGCGCGCCAAGCAAAAATCGATGGAACTTTCAAGACTAACACACTCAACCTTCCAATGGAATCATTTCCCACGCTGAAATATTTCCCTTGCGTTTAACTTAAACGGCTGCCAAATTGCTTTCGAATATCTCCTATCTTGTAAAATATTCTCTGCGTATGTTTCAAGACTAAACGTGGGCGGTGACAGTTTGAATATACACAAAATAAAAATCAGTGCCAAAATCGTAATAAGAAAGTTTTTTATAGGAATTGTACAAATCTAGCAATAGATATCTAGAAATAGCTATTAACCCCTTAGTTCAAATCTACCTCTTTACTGTTAGTGTCAAAAAAAAAAGAAAAAAAAAAAACGTAAAAAGAATTCTGGGACATTTATCAATAGCTTCACTAAATTATACAGACACGTATATTTTCGTTACATTAAATATTTTCAACTTCTCGATAAAAATACAAATGTTGTTTCCTACATAAATCATTTTTCTTCTCCAAGCGATGAGACATTAACAGAATAATACATTTCAATTTCATACAATGCGTAGTTTGATAATGAAAAATTGAAAAAGGAGGATATATTGAGCTCAATATATCGCTGAAATCGCTTGTATTAAAAATCACTACAGTAATATGGTTATTGCCAAAAAAGAAATCAGAACCATATGGCAATTTATCCTGGGTCATCGTTAACATGCCATAAAAGCTTGAAATAAAATGAAATTACGAATGATCTCCTCAATTTCAGAAATCCGACAAGTTCATCGCTCTTTAATTAACATAGTGATTGATATCACCGTAACACCTCGCTCCCGAACTTTAATCTCACGCGATATAATCGATCATTGATCGTATATCATCCGGTTCGTTTTAAATCATTTGTCAATGCAGGAATTAATCGAATACGACGTTCGTTTTTCAGCTATTAAAATTTGCGAACTTTGCGTGACGTTTCTCGATCGTTGCTTCGTTCGAACTGTTTCCGTAGCCCTGGTGCAAATGAAAAGCAGTGGAACCGGAAGGGGAACGCGAACGGTAACGTCTGCGAAACGACGTGAAATCGCGCGGTTCAATTTCGTGAGATTGCTTGCCGAGGCGACTGGTCGAGAGGACCATCCTCGTGGAAAAGAACTTCTTGGAGGCACGAGAGTGCTCGTATTTTTTCCTCCCCTTCTCCCACCCTCTCTCTGTAAAAAGGAAATGCGACCTTCCTCCCTAGGAAAAAGGAAATGCGCAGCCAATTCTACGACAGTCTGTCAGATGCAATCTGGGCCGTCTACTCGTATCCTGCCATGCATTTACCTTTAATATGCCATTCTTTCGAGTTCCACGCTTCTCTTGGATTGCTTCAAATCTAATGTGTGACACATTTATGGAAGTACATATACTAATAGATACAGTGGATTGTATAAGTTTTGTTCTCCGTGCTGCAGAATTGTTCTCTCTTTTTTTTTTTTTTTTATTATTATTATTAGTATGATAGATAATTTCGCTATTTACTTGTTTGAAGCTAGAATAAGAGTTAAAGAATGCCTTTCTTCGTAGCTAGTTTTAAGGATAGGTGTTTCGTTGTACTTTTTGATGTTACTGTATTTGTATATTGGAACCTGAATATGTTACATTGAAATATTTTGTATATGACTTACTTTGGAACAATTCTTTCATTTCTGGAATACTAAATTTAAAAACATTTTTCATCTTTTACGAAAATTAGCGTAATTTTCTCTCTCTCTCTCTTTTTCTTTGTAATTATACTTTCTAATGAGATCACAAATAATATAAGAATATTATTTCTGCGTAGAAAGTTTAAAACACTCGACAGTGAAATATGTGTATTTCATAATATGCGGTAGAACTTTCGTCTTTATACTTCGTTTCATTTTGCTATCTCTGAAGCAGACCAACGAACGTGGAACCGTCTGTGAATGATAACTACTGTGATCTCTATTAATTTTAACTCGATGAGGTGAGATTGTGCCCCGAAGGCAACACTAACCTTCGTCAAAATGCACATAATACGAGGAGTACACATCTATGCTCTCTCTATCATATTTAACCATACAGATTTCTAATACCTATTTATATGCTAATAACCCTTATCGAGTGCCTTTTACGGCCAAAACTTCTATCTTGCCATTTTCATTTATTGTTTATATTGCAATTTCATGAAAACGATTGAAATTTTATATTCATACAAAGATTCAATTTTTAATAGAAAAATTATTGTACGTGCATTAAGATATTTAGAAAGCAGTACACGATAAAATATGTATGTGTATTAAGTTTTTGAAGATTCTATGATGTTTGAGATTGGACATATTATAGGTAATGTTTAAAGTTGAAGATTGTCAACGAAAAGTTATAACGGAGCAATTTGCTATTATTTTCTTTGAAAATAATTTTGAATGCGTCACATATTGAGCCGAATATCGCTTTTATTCCACCGATGAGAAATCTTGAATATGAAAAATATTTACCGATGAAAACTCGCGTAGGGCTTTAAAAACATTTTCGCATTCAAATACCGCTATAAACTGATTTAAGTTTGGTAAAATTTCAGGTAGCTTTTATTACGTTTTATCATATAGGTACGAAAGCAGATAAAAGAGACTTAAAATAAACGCAAAATTGATCCGTTTGATGAAATTATTATATCCAACCTGCTCATTGAAATTCTGTTTGCTGTTCGATACAGAGTAATTTATATACCTCGCGTAACAACGTTAAAACTTTACGATCTATAATTATGCTATATTTTTCCTGCTTTCTCGAAACGTTTTTAAAATCATTTCACGAGCTACGTTCGTTAATTATGCGTTTTATCTTCAAATTTAAATTCACCTGCACATTCGAAAAATGTACTTTAAAGTAAAAGTTATACAAAAGTTTAGAAATTTAAAGTTTAATTTAATTTGAATTTAATTAAAATTACATATTTCAACTAGCAAGAATATAATATTGTATAATAACTTGCACCTCTTTGCCATAACGTGACTATACTTTGGTAACAAGTATCAATCACCGACTAATTTCACTGCACGTGCATTTGAACATTTCGAACGATGGATGATCGATAACCAACCACGTTTCGGTCATTTAACCCCTTAACTTTCCTTTGCTTAATCGTAGCTGTTTCATTCCTTGCCAGCTCTCTAATCAATTTGCGATCATGCTAACTCGAAAGTGATTTATTACACGATTTTAACGCATTTAGCAGTCCATTCATCAGATTGAAAGATTCTTTGAATCATTTGCTACTTTACAACTATCACTCTTAATAACTCCACTATAAATGTCTACACAGGTTTACATTTTTATTTACTATAATCCGAAGGAATATTTGTTTCATTTATTAATTATTATAGCCAGTATTTTATTCCGGATATCTTATATAATTTCGCATGAAATGTATTAAATTACAATACATTAAATGTCGTGTCAACTTTCTAAACTTTCTTTCTCGAACAAATATTTTTGTCCTTACAGTCCATTTTATGTATTTTAATATAATTATATTTTAAAATATAATTATTTCACCCGCGTATAATTTTGATCTTTTTCATTTCTACGCATATGATATATTTTTTAAACATGTAGCGAGGTATAAATCGATATTTCCATAAATGCGTAAATATCTGCCTACTGATTATACCAAACAAGAAAATGGAAACTCCACAGATAACAAATTGCTTTTGAAAAGCAGTTCGTTGTTTTTTCCAACAACAGTTCACAATGTATACATGATTTTATTCAGGCCACGCTACCGTTATCTTCTCGATAGTATTTCGCGCTTTCCTACCGCATTACGATACTAGACAACACATTGTACGTGAATGCATTCACAAAATGCAGATCAACTGCACTGTAAACCGTCGGTCAAAATATATTCCCGCAAGAACGCGAGTGCACGCGAGAGCAAAAAAGAAAAATGAACAGGAAAAAGGATAAAAAAAGAAAACCCTGTAATACGGACAATATTTGATCAATGTTTAACTAAATAATTAAAGGTACCTGATGAATGAAAACCGCGTACAATGAAAAATTCGCGATAATTCCGCCGTCAATCAACAAGCTTTTCGAAATCGTATCGATGAGCATACCGAACATAATTTGATTTCTTTCTTTAGCCAGCTGAAACGTGCGCTTATTGTGGCGCAGTAATGATCGAACGGTTTTCAACGAACGATATTCGAAAATGAAAAAATATCGAAGTAACAAAGAGCGCGAATTACGCTGGCAATTTTTGTTGTTGTTGAACATTTTTGCGTGCCAATTAGTGCCCACGAATTTTCTGCCAACGTTTCAAAATATTTTTCCAGTGGCGATAATTCGCTGGATATTTTCCGAGAAAAAGGGGAGAAAAATAGCTATGACGGGCGATTTTCACGCTGAAATCGCGTGTATTACTATAATGCTTAAATAAACAACACGAGAGACTGTCGAAAAATGAACACGCAAGCGGAGACCGCGTAATCTACAAATATCGAATTCAAATTTGACTGCCAGTGAATTATTCATGAAGCTCGAAACATTTTCGCTACGTATCCTGAACACTGTCAGCAACCCCATCATAAGTTATTTCCGCCGCCCCTGAAACTCGCGATATTTTTACAAAATTTCCTATTCTCAAAAAAAGAAAAGGAAAATACAGGTTATTATAAAATTCTCGATTTTCATTCCGGTGTTACGAGTGATTTGTTACAGAACTTTGATAATCTATCGAGTTTTTCTGGGAAACGATATAAGTATACTATAAAAATAAAAGTTTAAATTCTCCATTTGCAAATTAAATATGTGACTTCATAAATGTTAATTTGCTCTCTCTCTCTCTCTCTCTCTCTCTTTCTCTCTCTCTCTCTTTCTTTATGTTCTTCTCTATCGGTTGGAAAATTTCATAGGGTTGACGAATAAAAACAACAAAAAACGGTTAAAAGACAAGGAGGAAATTGCGAAGAAGAATTATATAATACATCATAATGCAATCTAAAAGGATTTGAAATATTTGATTGTTAAATATGTGCAATATTGCGGCAGGACTTTCTGAACTCATCACCCTCGTTATACCTATCGTCGCTTTATTTCCTTTAACAACACAATGATTTCCTACGGACAGGTTTCCCAGTTCCACGAAACTATCTCATTTTCTCTAACATTCGTCGTATCTCCTAAATGGATTCAACTCGTTACGTTGAAGACTCTCTGACCGGAAACGAGGTGACAAAAGAAGATTTCAATTTCGCTGTTCCTAGCGAGCGCTCCCGAATTTTCCAACATTACGAAACAAAGGTCATTCCACTTGCTTCTCCACGCGTTCCCTCGTTTTGTTTCTGTCTCGCCTAGACACGTGGATTCTCGACTTTTGAATCAGAGAACACGGCTATTGTCTTTTGGAAGGGCCACGTGCGACTTTCTCTTTTCACCCCCTGTCCTAAACTGAATTTCCCTTTTATTGTTGGTTAAATGGTCAGTTATGGGACCAGTTTCATGGAAGATACGACGCGCTTGTACGTTGCTGCTTATATCGTGCATAGACTGCAGAAAGTGTCTGAAATTATGCTTGTTTGCGAAGATCCTAGAGGTGTTGTTGCAAGGAAACTGCTCCGCTGTCGAGTAATTTCGAAACTTATCAACCCCTACTGCACTTTCAGCCAGCGTTTATTGGATGAATTAACCTCAATCTCGAAGTTTAACATGCCTAAGCGAATGATTAGTTTATTCTTTCCGGTTTAAGCAGAAGCGATTGATACAAGCTAAAAACATTGAAGTTTAACAAAGAATCTCAAATTAAAGAAGAAATAAATTCTGGATATAGCGATAATAGAAATATTTTGATATCGGTAGTCAATAAAAATTTCAAGTTACGCGTCTAATATGATTTCTTCGCCAATATGAGTTATTTTATTCTTATTTCGTATATAAACTATCTAAGATACAAACCACCTAAACTTCACATTTGCTAGAAACTTCCACCATTATTCTTTTTCCCCCCCTGTATCTACTGTCTAACCCACAAACTACGAACATTTCTCATAAATCAGCATATCACTTCCTCAAGAATCTTCCCAGCGGAAAGTGTCTGATATTCTCGCATGTCCCACCAAAAGGCATTTTACATAAAAACAAAAAGATATTCTCTGAAACTCGTATATACCATCCTCGTTTCCTCAAAGCTACCAAAAAGCCACTCTTATCTCCTCAATCTTCGTCACACGAGATACCATCAAACTTTCAGTGCGTCACGTTTCATTCGTTCCTTGACGGAGCTATAATACGGTATCCTGCATAAAATCTTCATCCCATTATCGCACGAGAACAGCATTTCACAGGAGACTTGTCTCTGTCGTATCAAAATTACTATTCGATCGTTCGTACGTATTAAAACTTGGACTATGTAATTTGTGGACGATTGCTATTTCTTAGAAGACAGTATTTATCTTATTTTGTCATCCGATGTGCCGATATTTACACAATACGCGATTCAATTGTTATTTATCTGATTTAAAAAAGCGTTTTAGTCTCTCGCATCTTTTTCATGTCCGACGTCTAAAATAATATCATTACGACGCGATTAAATTGATCTTTAAACAGAAATATGCAATAGCAAGGTATTGTTTTATAGTTGTCAAACCTTGTAGAACTATTTTGTTATTTGACAAGTTTTGTATCTTCAAATTGTTCGATTTTTTTTTTTATTATAAGACAGATTGAGAAAGATCTTCTAAACTGATAGAAAAGCATTTATACGTATACAATACACGCATAGAAATTTTCAAATTGTTCAAGTATTATTACGAGCCATTGTATATAAGTCGTCAATCGGTCGTTTAGTTAAACTTAACCTGACCATATTTCGCCGTACGTCTCTCCTCGGTGTAATGAATTGGCCTGCTGCTAATTACAATTACAAATAGCCGCATGACCTTCCCACTACGGCATCCACAGCCTTCCACTGTTCGCCTTTCATCCCCTTGCGAAACTATACCTCACGTATTTCCGTCTTTATCCTCTAGGATGCGACGCCGACTTCCTATTCGCTGTATACCTAGCCCTTTACACGTATATACATCGGGCTGCACTCATAGATATGCAAATCCTTGGTAACGGAGGCTACAAGCCGCCCTGGCTTCCGAACTAAACGAGTATCTAGCTGAATCTCGAAATTACGCGTCTATTGGTTCTGCGGCGCGCGATTAATGCAATGACGTCGATGTAGCTAACATTTAACGTAATAACTGTGTATGATTTATGGTTGACAGAAGATTCGAGAGTTTATAGTGGTGAAAAATACAGATTTATATTGGGAAAGGATGATGGTTCAGTTTGAGCCATGTGTTTGAATTTGTTAAGCAACGATGGTTGATGAATTGGATGATCTGACTCAAATGTTTTAGAATTGAGTTTATTGCAAATTCGGTTGTTCCTATAATTAGGATGTGTAATCTGAGATTTATTTTTCTTGAAAATTCTGAGTGCTAAGAAGGTTATTCGATTTTAGGCTATTGTAGAGAATTATGTTAAGAGATAGGTATTAATAATTGTAAATTATTGTACATAAATAATTAATAGTATATGAAAGTAACAGAAACATTCTTTGATCAAAGTAGAAATCAACAATGATCGAAGATTCATAACTGTAATTAAATAATTAAACAGAACCAAATAGAAGCAACTAAAATTCTCAAATTTTTCAACGCTATTATCCATGACAGTAATTTTATTCGATTAAACTTCCATTGAATTTCGAAGCTTTCAAAATTTAATAATTTTATCGATAACAAAGTTAAAGCTGTTAACTGTTACAATTATTTTTATAGTACTCGTATACGGCTATTAATTTCATATATCCAATCATCGATCGATAATATCAGAAAATTTAATTTCTTATCAGATAATTTCAAATCTCGCGACGATCAAGCTGTCTCATCTCGTACATTTCAAAAATATAGAGCACGAATCGATCTGTTAATGCGTGGAATATAAATCAAAGCGCAGATAAACAGAGCACTCGGTGGAACGAATGGCGGTTTGTGAAAGGTACAATTCCATAAATCCAGCCGGTTCTACAGCTCTACGCTGCTTTCTGCTCGTAAACTTGGAAACGAGAAAAAGTGCGTCCTCTAAAATTTCACTAGAACCGAAGCATCGGTCAGGGAATATCTGACCAATTTTTCGGACACACGTCGTTCGACTAGAATAATATTTCTAGTCGAATCGATTTATCGTGAAAAAGAGAAACGCAAGAGAAAAAATGTTCCATCATTCTCAGCAGGGTGGTTCTCTCTGTACGTGATTACGGCCTAGTTCGTTTTGCCCCGATCATTTCAATATGTTCAACCAACCTCTCGAACCTCTAACCTCTAACCTTCTCTCTCTCTCTCTCTCTCTCTCTCTCTCTCTATCTCTCTCTATTTTCTGTAGATTTCCATTTCGAGTATGAACTGAAGTTGCAAGTCCACCATAAAACTCGATCGATTACATCGTGCCCTCTCTCTGGTACGAAACTGACTTTCCGGAAACGTATCGCGTTTTTTCCACCATTCGAAGCTTCTTTTCCCTTGAATTTCTGATTTCTTCAAGTAGGTATCAGTCGACGACGCTAGGGTGAGCTTCGATTCGAGGGCGAAGGTGCCGGAAGCGACGAGCGGAACGAAACCAGCAGAGAGGGTGACGAAGAGCAGAGGGCCTGTTGCTCGGCCTTTGTTTTCTACGAACAAATAAACGCGACCCTCCGCTCGATACCGTCGCCGTCAATCGACATTTCGCTAGTTTTCAACCATCCTCGGTGGTACTACCCCCGCTGAAGTTCGGCGCCACCCCCTTCTAACCCCGCGACTCACCGCGGCTCTGTGGCTCGAGCCAACGTTCGTTCTTCGTGCCAAGTCTCATCGTCTGCTTCCGGGAAAACGGGCCATGGAAAAGAGATTCCAATTTTCCCATATTTCGCCGTGCTCTTTCCTCCGGACTAATGAAAACTCGTGGCCTTATTTGATGATAAATGCCGTAACGGTTTATAAGGGTGTGTGTGTGCGCACGCTTAGCCGACTTCCCATCGATGAATTCGAATCGACGGAGCACACTCGTTGGCGGTGAACGACTCGTAGTTGAAATGTTATGAAGGTGCAGAGAGAATATGAATGCTGACTATATGCATAGAGGATTCTACGTGGATTTTTATTAAAACATAACCCGGATCAATTGAAGAGAAATCGTCGTTACGTTTCATGACCCTTTGTCGCTCGCGAATGGTAATCATTCGATGTTTGCCGCGAGGAAATGGTATATTTATCGCGATACAAGGATATCGAGGATCGTTGAAAGGCTTGGATAGGCGATAAAGGAATGATTTATGCGAGTGTGAAAGGATTGTTCGACGCTTTTACGTGAAACTTGATCTTGTGATCTCAACGATAGCAATCCTGTTTCGAAATGCTATCGAGTAGTTTCTTAATATATTGTATCTATTGCGTATATTCTATTATTCTCTTTCGTATATTTTAGAAAGCCAACACCCATTTATATTATACTTCCTTAATGCATTCTAGATGCCCTCATACATATTCTATAACGCTTAAACGAGAGCTCTGCTTATTACAGAATTTTCAATTACGGATCAGAAGAAACTATAAACGAGTAATATCAGAAAAGGAATACATTAAAGTTCGTTTCCATATAACAACTTGCGGAAATGTTTGCTCGACTCACATGCCAAGACCACTAGCGTACACAGATGATCCAATATTCCATGTACAAGAACTTTATGTAGCATTTTTCACAGTGGTGGAATAAGTGATACAGATCTCGATTCGAAAGCTGGATGGACAACATTCTCAAATAATGAAATTTTTAATAACTCCGTTTATCTAAATCCAGGTAAAAGCAAGCAATTTATAGAACTTCTTCCCACCAATCATGTCTCGTTCGAGTATTACAAGTTCACACACGAAAGAATGAATTGTATTCACCGAAGTTTAGTTAACTGCAACAACTAATTAAAAGATCATGGCAATACATGAAGTTGCATATTGATAATATCGAAAATCTTATCGAAAATGTCTACGAAATTCTGTCGTACACTACACAAACCATTCTTCATAAAGTCGAATAAAACAAAAATATTCTTATTCGCTGAAAACCTCCTGCCAGACTTCGACGACTGGAAATTATAAATAGAGTCGTGAAAAAAGTACCAAAGAGGTCCTTTTAAAAAGACGCCAGCAAAGGACCAATCTTTCTCTCAATTTTCTCACGAGATCGAGGTCGGGATAACTCTTATTCTAATAAATCCCTTTAAAATGCAAAATGCCACTCTCAGTCTGGCTCGGTGATCGTCCAGAGAAGCTGGCGAACGCACGAAGGGGATTAAATATTTTTCTCTGAGCGAAAGATCCGGTGGCTTTTTGTTCGCGAACCATGTGCCGGTCGTGACCCACGAGGCATTTTCTGGTTTTCAACATCGTGCCTTTTGTTTTGCCCGTCTTCAGTTCCAACCAAACGTCTTCGTTCTTGCCTTTTGTACCTCTTTCTCCGTCTCTCTTCCTCCCTTCTCTGTTTCTTATCCCTCCATTCGACTCTGCGCCTTCTTTTGCTCACCATCTGGCATCTTTACCTCGTTGCAACTTCTCGCGGCACTTTTTCCCATTTCGACAACGGGAAAAATCAGACAGAAAACGGCACAAGAAAGCTCGCGCACGATGCTGTCAATCTAGGTATGCTTTCTTCCGGCTAGCTTTCAGAGACAGCAAATGCCGGTGATACCGACTTCCGTTTAACCGATAACCAACACCAAAACCTTCTCATCGTCGACGTAGCTTGTCACCTTTCGGTCTCGATTCATCACCTTTTTTGCCTGTGAATCGATGTCAAACGACTATGGCGTCTATGGCGCCTGCTGTGTATACCCGAGTTTTTTTTACCAAGCACTTGTATCTTCGGACTCGTCTACGGCTCGTCGTTTTGATGAATGATGTTAGCTTCAGGAGGTATAGAGGAATATGGTTGTATCAAAGAAGCTTTTAAAAACGCGAAATTAATTTTAGATCCTGCAGTAGATACGGAGGAGACGATACGTCTTGGAATAAATTTGCGGTTAAATTGTTATTTGATGTGATATACGAATTGCAATTCTCGATAATGATATAAAGCTTTGAAATTATAATTAGCCCATGTAAAATTCAATAACACACTAATTTTCATTTCTTTCAAAAATATAAATTTCGTGCATAATTGCCAGCATTATGGTAATAATATTACGATGGCATTTATAATTGGGCGATATATAATCCGATGTCACGAATTGCATTACCAATCACCTTCCATCGGTCAATTGCTACTCTCCATTATTCGAATTGGAATTTCTCTACTGAAATGAGCAATATCTGGTTCGTGATTCGTATTTCAAATGCAGTACAGCGCTCAGGTTGGATGGTAAAAGGTAATGAAAATATAGTTTACGTTTACTCAATTCTGCACGATTTATAGCTCGACTTTAATAGGTCACTGGTAATCGAAGTATTGAGTAACTCGATTGATATTGATCAGTTTTGAATTCCACTCGTAAGAGATGAAAAGCTTCCGGCATACGAGAGACCCGTTGTAACAGATTTGAAAATAATCAGTGGATTTCGGCCTGCTATATACTTTTCATGAAACTCAACAAATTTCTATCGATTTATAAACTATAACTTTACTTTTCGCTTCAAATAATTATGTTCCAGGAATTAAAGCACAGTGATTTATACGTTTTTACATCAAATGACGTAAAGTTGTCTAAAACAACTTTTAAACGAATTTTTCTTCTTTAAGCGATTATGAATAAGATAAATTTAAACGATCATTCCTCGTAAATTGAACTTGTAGCAATTTATAAGTTAAAAGGACATCTTAGTGAAATGAATTATACATACTTCATTTTATCACGGATCACGTTACGGAATCTCGCCAACAAACTGTGATTGTTCGTCCAAATTTGCATTCTAACGAATAGAAATAAAGAAATGGAAACTACGTAAATATCTGTTTCATCTGAATGTCATAATGAATACTTTAGTTTGAATAATTTGTACATTTTATATATAATACCATGTATTTTGTGCATCTTTGTTCCTTTCAATTTTCCATAAATGCACGAACATCCTCGGTGTACTCGTCGAATTTGTTAGACGAATCTCAACGCATTTCGAACCGAATGTCTCTAGTTTCATCTTCGATTCTCCGATAGAAAACACGAATACAACCGAAACGCGCAACGTCGTCCCGACGGACAGAAATTGCGTTTCGTACGAGCAATTTACACGCGGACGAGAACTATAAAACATTCGGCTGCTATAGCTGAATTGTTTCACGTGCAGCCTCGTGGATGTCAACTGATAGACGGGCAACGTCAGGCAGGTCTGGAAGGAGCGAAAGGAAGAACGATCTTACAGCCATTTCTGGAAATGAAGCAGTGGGAAAGAAAAATGGACGGTCACGTTTAATGCAATCTTGCTATTTCGATTCCATCTGTGAGCTTAGTTTGATATCGTGTAGATACACGATTTACGACTTCCTTGCATGTATCTTTTATTTGGTTTCTGGTTCAGGACTCTTTATCAAAGTTGACATCGGTATCCGTAAATATTGTAGCAAGCTTTCTCTCGGATAAACGTGGTGGATGAAATGTTAATAATAGAAACGTTACGATCGACGCGAGAACAATATAATAATACCAGCAGTGGTTTAGGTATATTATGCATGAAAAATTGGAGACACCCTGTATATACCTCCCCGCGTTTAATTAACTCCGTGTCAAACTTTTTGTTAGACTCAAACACTAAGTTTTAAGACCTTAGGTAATCATGTACTCTTTTACTGACACTATGATCACAAACTACTCTGTTCAAACACTCCTCCACTGCACCTGTAATACCCTAAACAACGTAATCTTCATTTCCATATTGCTGTATACCCTTTATCATATTCTAACACAATTAGCAACAAGCTAAACTTTATGTTTGTTTAAGAACTTGGCTCAAGATCAAGAGTTAATAGATAATTTTTTCCTGAACAAACACGTAGTAAAAATAAATAAGAAAAATTACAGTAATAATTCAAGATTTGCTTTTTTTACTTGTTTTACGTTTTCAAGTAACGGAGCTTCCAACGAATAAAGTTAACGCAGTTTTTGTCAACTTTGCGCTGACGCATTTAATGCGAACAATTATTATAAAAGGGTTCGAAATTTTTGACGACAAGTACAATTGAAAATAGCGGAAAGCGTGCATTTAAAATGCACTTTGTTCCAACCTAGTATCTCAATTGGCTCCCAAGATACAAGCCTTCAAAGTCTTTGCACTTAAAACGCGCGGATGATGAATGAGAGTTGAAAAGCCGGGAAGCGCCATGACCTATATTTTTTCTGCAAGTGCGTACGTAGCTGTTGGTAATAGTAAAATGCGCTGGCTCGACGTCTGTCACTGACCAGCTCACATGGCTCGAGCTTGAGGTAAATCCGCGTGTACGTACAAATACGAAAGAAACAACGAAACGTTAAAAAATAGAGTGAAAGAACGCTTTAAAGTACGATAAAAGCAGACTTAAGGTTTGAAGACTTTGAAATGGTAATCACACGGTTAATGTAATATTTCGCGATTATACGAATAAAAAAGCTATTCGCGAAAAGTACGGTAAATATGTTACGGTAAACCAAGTATAATTTCGATTATTTAATAGATCGTATTTTAACCAATTCGTATTAACTTTCGTGAAAAAGAATTTATCAAAATCTTAACTATAGTTTCTCCGTATAAGACTACAGAAACTAACCCTTTAAAAAGGAGATTAATCCGTCTAAGAGTTCTTTGTATAGAATAATATTTGTTTCGTGTTCTCTGAAAGTGAGTAGTAAATAGTATAATATGGTACTAACTCTCAGGGACACTATATAAAAATGTAAATAAGAAATATATAAAGACAAAAATTCATCGGATACACGCGACGGAGTCCTTCTCTTGTTCCCGTGTTAATTTAAATCGTCACATTTTTTAATAATAGAATTTATAGATCTAATGGATCTTCGCAAGCTAACAATTTTTTATAGGTTCTGTATAAGCGAGGTACACGACAGAAACAAAAATAATGCGAATTATTCGAATTTCATATTTTCTAGAACCGTTGTCAGTACCATCATATACGTTTATGCCTTAATAATTCTAAAAAGTCTACAAAATATATATCGTAGAATGTATCTTACTTGCGCAGTTCTTCAGGACTATCTGTCTAGAATGAAAACTGTGATAAAGAGGTAACGATCGAAGGATTAAGCAAAATCCTCGGTGTATTTTACAATTTCTATGTTATCTCGGGTTCTAAAGTACTGCAGATTTACCAAGATTTCTCTCCACAATTCTACCCTTCGATATCTCGTTTCCCTTTCCAACGTTAGATTCATTAAACATCCAGCAACCGATCCTGCAAACCTGAATGCTCTTAGCGAAGAAAGCTGTAGAAATTCGTCGGGTGCAGTTTTAATCGTCGATCGAAGGAGAATTGGCAGGCATGGAATATTGAACGGCTCTAGAGTAGAAGACAAACTGCAGCCAGCTTTAGAGCTTAGCAATCACCGAAACTCTCGGCCTTTGCCATCCGATCTTTCATCCTAAATTCCAGATCTCGTCACTTTCAATACGCCGCAGCCGATAAATTGTTTTCCGCTCGCAGTCCGCTTCGGGAATAATTTACTTGAACGATGGTATTCCCATAAGAATCGCAATAACTTTAACAAAAACTGGGAACACGGCAGTAGTACAGATCAATAAATGTTCATTCACCGAACTTTATACACGAAGGTTCACGAAGCTATTCAAATACTTGTACATACCTTCTACGAATATGTTACACACATATGTTATACGAATCATTTTGATATTTTATTAGCATTGTTACGAGATTTGACTGTTTTTTAATACGTTTAGAAGAAATTAAAAATATATATATATATAGGAATTAGGAGATATTTAGTACAAGTGCATGTTTCGCAAAGATTAGAAAAGTATTTAAATGCTCCATTATCCAGATCATATTTAAGACTTACCATGTGTTTAACATGGCTGTCCATTCTGTATTCTAATTGTTTATTAAATATACGTTTACAATAAATTACAGCATACGTTTTCAAACTTGTTTCACATCTTAGAAATATAACGATGCCAATCGTATTTCGTTACAGCGCTAATGAAATTTGAGAATGTTTTATATAACACACACAATATATACGCGAAAGTTTTCTATGATAAATATTTAAACACTTCAAATACTTGCTTCCGAGTATAAAGTTCCATGAAACGAAACTTAATTTTCTATCGATTAACGTGGCTTAAAATTGATCTTCCGCTCGTGTTTATATGAATTTACGTGTATATTTTAATCCCTTGTAATTTTGATATTGATTTTTGTGGCATTATCGTCATTTTATTACCTTGAAACAGAGTGGCTATAAAATTTCACTCTTGTCCATGATTATGCGTTTTAAAGTCCGCGATTTATTTTCCTCGTTATTCGAATATCCAATAATTTCAGATTCACGTTATTTAATGCGTATATTTGTTAGACGAACTAAAATAATAGCAACGAAGATTTATTATAATACGAAGTGTTACCAAAATTACAACAGAAGAGAATTTATGATCGAAATAAAGTGTTGCTATAATCAATCTAGCGAAACAAATCAAACGCTCGATTTATATAAAAATGCTCTCGACTTATTATTTTTATCATTGAATACGAAATAAACACTCCACTTACAGATATAATATCAGCAAAATGTTTGTTGGAAATAGAAATTTGCTTCGACTCCCTTGGCTGATATGGAAATAGTAATTTACAAAATACGATCGAACATAAAAGGATAAAACCACATTCGTGAACAGCGTTAATGAAAAAGTATCTCAAAATTCCATTGACTTTTAATACTTCATATGTGTAAATCCAGACCCTGTTATTATTATATTTCACAATTATCTACAACCACGGAGTATTAAAATTCAACAATAACGTATCACATTGTACAACCTCACATTTCGCATCAAACAAGACCGATCGATATTAAACAATCGTGTTACAGTTACAAACACTAAAAACCGTTCATACGTCGATTTATCTCTTTTAAGCCGAAGGTTACAAACCCACATCAAACAATCTACATGTTCGTACAACTTTCCACTTTGATCAGAAATTGTCCGCCTGTCATGTTTCATCAAGAACGAATCCGACGAATTTTAGCCGCCCTTCAACCTCGTACAAAACTGATTCGCCTTTTTGTAGGGTGGAAGGTAGTATCGCGTTCTCGATCGCGGTCTTTTTCCGCGCAACTACGCCGTTTACGCAGGGGTCGTGACTTCTCTTGCCTCGCTTCGTCCCTTTTCCTTCCCTCGCCCACTTCCGGCCGCGTTCCGTTTTCCTTTTTACCTCGACGAGGTACCCAGTGATTAGACGAAGTAGCGAGCATACCGTGCAGAGGGATGGAAAGTTATGGAAGGCCGAAAGACCGCGCGGAGGAATAGCGGAGGGTTGGGTGATGAGCCCGCAGGAAGAGGAGCAGACACAAAAGAGCGCTGCGCGATAACCGCCCCTCGGCGTCCATCCCCTTTGTTTCGCGGCCGCACCGTTAAGCAAACGGAAATAAAGAAAAGTCGAAACGAATATCGTAAGGAAGCGGACCGTCGGACAATAAAAAAGAAAACGGCCGGGTGAATGACGTCGTCTGTTCGATGACCGTGTCACTGGCCATGGTTGATAGGGCGTGGCAATTCTTATTTCGTCAAGCTTTTGGATATAACGCAAGCTGCTCATCCTATAGACTCGAGAAATAGACTCAGCGAATCAATTTTCGTAAATTAACACGATCTTCTGCATTATACTATACTGCATTATATTAATGGACAGTGTCTTTTACAATATATACAAATAGGCACTGTGTTTTGTACACAGATACGATTTAATTATTTCTAGTGATCTCGACTATAATAATTTTCCTTATATTCTAGCCAGAATATACTCAAAACTAATGTGCTAGTACACTCTCTTTCCCTTGAGCTCTCGAGAATCTCTCTCTTGATTTTCCCATTTTCCCTGGAGAAAGGAATAATAGGGCTATTCCTATCTTCTGAGGTGCAGTCGGTGTCTGATAGAATTCTATGAGAGCTTATTTCTCAAGAAAACTCACAGCTCTAGCAAATGTCATCCGATGCGTCGTAATGATGTCGCGCGAATTCCTTTCTTTTGACGTACGTATATTTTACAACACAACTAAAATTTTATTATCGTAACTATAACCAAATCTGCTGGCACTCTGCTGACACCAATAACGATATTTAGAATCTCGAGATCGTTTGAACGAAATTGTATATGGTGTAAGTTATGGGCAAGACTTTATGCGTACGATTTATTGCAGGGACTATAATTTAATTTATCAAGAGAGCCAGGTGTTGATAACTACATATTGATAATCCTTTAGTTTAGTCCCTAGTGTCCAAGTTGGTAGACTTATCCTTATACGTGTCTGTAATGCGCATACAAATTGGGTTGGAATTATGTTTAAGTTACATCAAAGTTAGCGCGCGACTTGTTAGAACTAAATCTAAAGCTTGTTGGAAATTTAGTATCCAAATGTACATCAAAGTCCAAATTGTAGAGTAACTTGAAGAGTGACGTTACTTAGACGTTTCGTGATAATTAAATGTTCTTCCAGCTTAATTTAATTAAACACGCAAGCGTTTGAATTTTGTAAATACTTTGCGAAAATACCTAGTTCTATTTCAAAGAGAATATTTCGCTTCAACAAGCAAAAATGGTTTTTAATATTTTAAAAGAATCTTTAGCATAAAAATGGAAAGAAACGTTACACGCATCTACAATGATTCTTGTATATTTTCATCAAACGTAAATTCTTTACCAATAAACAAGGTAATTTAGTCAGAACCGTAACGCGGTTGTTCATTTTTGTGCATAACAGATAAAAATAAAAGATTTTCAGTTGACAATTGATCAGTAACGAATTCTCTCATTCTATTATAATTCTTCGTCTTTTTCCATCAAATTTTCTATTCCATTTTTACTAAAATCGCATTAATTTTGCGACGTCCATATAATTTCTAGTGATTTTCAAATTTTCTCTCTCAATCGTACTTTAAAACTTGCATCGCGTTCACGTTGCATTCTTTGAGAGCTACATTTGCATATATCCATATCGTAGATTTAATTTCCAAAGTTTCAACAAGTTATGTGCGGCGGTAGTGACGCGTCAGATATGGTTTCCTTCTCAAATAAGAGACATAATGCAAGGATGACGCGTGTACGTTCACATTTTACGTCATTTCCGTCCGAAGTAAGACGAGCTTCCGCGAGAATCGTATTTCACGTCGTATGCACGCCAGCATCGAGAGGCTGTCACGAATTATTTGCACGGTTTATAAATCTTCCACTATGGCTCTTTGCTTTTAAAGGGGTTGTTAGGAAGTAACCGACGATTCCGTGCTAATTTGCTTACTGATCCTTTGATGTCGATTGCCTATATGATTCGATTCACGCTAATTTCATAACATCGATTTGTTTACTTTCGCAGCCGCGTCTAACGTAATGTACACGCGAGGGTGAATGCTATACGACGGTACTTCGCAAAGGCAAATTGCTATTAACAATTGCAATATGCACAATTCTGTATTTGTACGTTATTTGGAATAATTTGAATATTACTTAGATACTTGCTTCTTGGAAAACGCTCTTCCCCTTCAAATAGTTGGCTTAAATATATATACATAATCCGAGCTCGGTTGCGCAATAGTTTTTCAACTAACAGTGTTAATACAGTTTTTGACAAATTACAAGTTATAAGTTATAGACTTGTCCTTTACAATTTCATAATTTTTGTTAAATAGAACGATCGGATAACTTGATAGTCTTGTGGTAGAGTTTCATCTGTTTGACACGATACACATTTTTTATTCGAAAACACGACTGCACTAAGCAATTAGGAATTATTTGAACTACAAACACACGGTTTTGAAGCTGGAAACTTTTCTACCCATTAAAACAACCATTTTTCTTTCTCATCCAATTTCGTTCGTTGTCGTACAAGACTCGTTCTTGGGTCATAAATATCAGAACATACCTCCGCGAATTCGTTGATATTTCTACGAGAAGGAATTCCAGGCTATTAAATCGCGAGTTTAATAAATAATGACCGTGCCGTAGGGTAGCGCCGTTTGCGGTTTCTAAAGACGACCTTACACAGTTTACCTAGATACGTCCGCCACCATTTCAAATGGCTTCACTGTGTATGCGAATGCACGTGGGCGACGATTCTGTATGCGGTTGCGGTTGAAAATCTCGTAACCTCCGTTGAAAAGAGATTAACGAGAAACTTTTCGCCTTAAAACGCAAGAACTCGTTTCACATTCGTTGGTACGCCCTGAATCTCTGTAGCTGCATCCTCTACGCTTGAAATAATATTTGCTTTTTTCAATCGACGCTCAGGATTAATCCGAGGCTAGTTCGATTTTTCCACGCGCCAATTTTCATGCATTTCGTGTACGTTTATTTTTTATTGCGAATATTCTCCCATTTGCCTTCAATTTATATGAAACTTTTAAAATTAACGTGTGCAATGTTTATCGACGGAAGTGATGGAAAAACACACGATTTGAAATAATACCTATGTAATAAATTGGAAAAAGATAATATTTAATCCTACGTAGATTGTAATTTTTACGTCTGATAAATATTTCATTTATATTAAATTATTGATTGTTATACAAGTAAATATGCCGTTTAAAATAATTATTAGAAAAGTAGAAAATCGCTTTCCGTATCACTTTGATTTTTACATCGATTCTCTATATTTGTTTTTAATGATCATCGCTAAGTCAATCTTTATGACATGCCAATAGATTAAGACTGTAGGACTTTCCTGTTTCTGTCGACTTAGGTAATGTAACAACCATTCATAATAGCGATGCTTTAATTGCTTTGCGCAGTGTATTAAACTATTGGTCAAAAATAAAGTCTAACATGACAGTAAGAATAATTGTATTACGAAAGTAAGATCATTGAGAGAATCCTAACTCTAAAGAACATTCGTTTAAGAGAAGTACCGAATACCATTTATGTCTTATGGCCAAATAACGTAGCCATATTTAAAATGGGAACTATCATTCGGCATTAGTCGAACGTCAACACTTTCTTTCGTCTCTTCCAACACACCTTTCGCTCTGCCATTTCATTTAACCTACCTTCTTTTTTTATTCCTTTACGATCACACAGTGAAAAATCCTCTAAAACGAAAACGAAAATTTTCATTAAGCTTTAATTGAACAGCAACACCTTCCCTGATCGCTTCTAACAGACTCCTCCTTTTATCATTTTTGAACCGCCTTTCTTATTCGATTCCCCTTTTTCGTTCGCTTCGGATGCGTTCAAAGGATATCTCTTTTGAAAGGACCACAGTAAGAAAAGTGTCAGCAAGAGAGGATCATTTCCGCTTCGAGCGTTCATTACGACGAAATGAACGAGGCGCAGTTACAAGGGAATCCACAGGAATCAACGTGGCCAACTTAAACGTCGTTGGTGACAATCAGGAGTCGACTTTGTCACTCGACGAATCCGACTATACCGTAGAAACGCAATTTAATGGATATAATTATCCACGAGGAATGCCAATGAACAGGGGACCGGCAGAAATTGAACGCATCCTGATCTAAGCGAAGTTTCGCGTTAGAGAATCGCCAATGAATAATAGCACCGAATTACCGTAAACATTCGTTAGACCGTTGATAACTGGCTGGGCTGCGTGACAGATGACTGTACTAGTTGCAGAAATAGCACCGGCACCGTTGAAAATTATGCTGTTCATGGCATAGAGAGTTTACTTCCACGCCTGATATTTACCTAGCCGGTTTCGTACTGCTCATTTCCACAAGATAGAAAGTGATGTATAGTTTAGCATATTCCACGAGATACGAGAACTTTTCAGACGAACTGTTCCCATTAACGAAAATAATTGCTCCATGAGCAATTACGCTTCGTGACAAAATTATTTTTGCGAGAGAAGTTAAGCAGAAGAGATTTACGAAAATGAAACGTTAAACGGCAAAGGTCTTTGGAGCGATACATAACGATACAAAACAAGTTTCACTTTCCGATTTAAAAATTAATTAATATCGATCGCTTCTAAAAGTTTGTTCCTTTAGTGGTGTACGAATTTCATAGGCTTTACGAAATATATAGATTCCTGATACCTTCAACTATGTCTACGACAAAAATTTACAATATTTTTTCATACAAGTGGTCTATGATGGTATTTTTAATGAAGGAATTCCTAATATACGACAAATATTGTTTCACTACGTAACCATGAATAAGTATCATGCCAACGAATAATAACTAATCAAATTTCAAATACAGAGCTTCTGCTGTTGTACAGATGTAACTTCGTAAAACTTATTTCAAGTAAAAATGTATAAAAACATTACGAGCAAATCATCTTTATCGAAACGAAAGCTTGAATAAAACATTTGTATGTAAATTAAAAGAATTCAATCAAAAAGATTTCATCCAAGAACAACTTTATATTAGGTGTTGATTTAACATACCAAGTTTCATCGAAGTTTTTCCTAATTTTAATTAAGATTTTATTCGCGCATACTTTCTTAACCATTTTCCTAACAATGAACTTTGCTCGTCTTATTCCATTATTTTTCTGCATTGATACGATGGCTCGTGAAGTTTCACCCGCGTTCTAATAAATTATACATACTACTCGATAGACAGTCATACATACTATTTCGTAAAAGCTAATTAAAATACATTACATAAATAAACTCATCTCTCTTGGCAGCAAACGATCTTCCGCGTATGGAGTATGTAAATTTTTAATGAATACATTTCGCCATGAATTCGCGTGTAACGTTTCACTGCAGGAACTTCACCGACAACGTAGAAACTTTATGATAACAGTGTGTCGTATCGTGGAAATAGTTAGAATATAATAAATAGCAACAATTCGTTGTCGATGCATCGTTTATTTTCCTAGAACAACGCTGACCGTGTATGTTTATCAGATGAAATTAATTAAATGGTTTTCCATTATTGCAATGCGTAATTCGTTTCACTGTAAAAAAAAAAAGTTCTTGATATGACTGTAATATCACGTGTTGGTCCAGAGTTAGGTTTTGTCATTTTCGACAAATAGCGGACAAATAGTATCCTAAATCAGCTCTTCAACGGATCCATCGACCTGTCAATCTGTCCTATGATGAAATACCACCGACCAATAGCTTTGTACCGAATCATCAATTACACCACCTTCGTATTATCTCCTCTAAATGCACGACGAAGCGTTCAGCACACTACAATTTTTATACAAATACATATATACAATAAATACGATAAATATCAGTATTCAAAAATTGCTAACTTAATTCTATACTTAAATAATTTCTAAGCTCTGACAAATGGAGTAATTAATCTTACCAAAAGTTCCTAACTCTATCGACATCATACTAATATTTTTTGTCGTCACAACTAATAATTCCATTAATTAAAATGCGTTCAGCCATATTCTAGAGATATCGAACAAACCTCCAACTCATCACCCAATGACAATAATATCTAAAAATACGAGAACAAACGTATTCCGCGTATTAGCAGTGCAGCGAGAAAATAAAAAGCTGGAACTATCTTGTGAAAAAGGAGAAAAAGCACGTGCCAGTGTTTCGTTCGAAGGGAAGGCAGGCATTCAGATTGTTCTCCGTTGGGTGGCTCGTAATAATTAAAAATTGTTGCGTAGCTGTGCCAAGGGAGCAGTAATTACGGATTCAAGTGTGCCTGTTGCTTAATTAGTAATTATTACGATTTCTGTTGCGAAACCCTCTACGGGTAGTCGTTCCTCGCTACGCGGTCGCTTTCCTCTCTACCGGGTGTCACAGTTTATGAAGTTAACACCGAAGAGTATGATTTATCACCGTACGACAATATAAACGCGATTAGTTTCTGATTGGTATCATTGAAAATAATCAAACGTTTACGATAAACGTTCAAACAATTTTTAAAATATTACTATCAACTGTATAATCTATTTCTTAAAAACATACCGTAAAAAAATTTCACACGATTTTAGATGTCAGATCTATGCTAATGATCGAGCAAAGTCAACTCATTTCAATATTTCGTAAAAATTTCGTCCGAACTAGAAATTAGATATAAATTTGGAATATCAAATTAAAAAGAAGAAACAGCAGGAAGAAAAAAAAATCGAGTAGCTACTTATTCGCTTATTAGCTTATTATCGATGAACGATAATTAATGAAGCTGATAGGGGATCCACGAAGCAAGTAAAACAATGATACACCCGTTAGATTCATGCACGTCGAGCATCAAGGCTTGTTTACACTTTGGCGAAGAGTTAAGAGCTTCTCCCAGGCGCTGGGGTGCCGAGTAATCGACTTTCCTGACCCAGAAAGTCAAAAGGGCTTCGTTTACTTGCCATCTCTCTCTCTTTCTCCACTCCACCCACGATATCTCTCCCCATCTCCCTCGCCACCCACTGTTTGATTCTTATATCTGGCCCCTGCTCCTTTCACCTCTCTCCCCTCTGCCACGGCTTTTCTCGCTTCTGCCATTCTCTTTTTCCACTCTCCTCTCCAGCGACTCTCGGATTCGTCTGTCTGTCCGTCTCGTTCCTCGGCTTTCTGTCTGTTTCACTCAGTTTCCAACTCGGCTACCGAACCAACCCCGTTCTCAGCCACCCCCGTTTTCACGCTGGAGTGTCTCTTTCTCCGTGGAGTTGAGTCGAGTCGAGTCGAGTCGAGTCGAGTCGCGTCTGGATTCGTTGCCTGTTGGAGATACGGTCGTATAGTTAAAATCGGGCACTGACCGAAAACTTCAATATTCCGGCTCTTTCACCGGTTGAGAGAACGAGGAAGAAGTCGAAAGATATCGACAGTTTCTGCTGGAAGAGCAGGTCGACGATGGAAAGAAACCAAGGGGAATCGTCGTACAAGGGGTTGAGGGATCAGAGCAGGGGATAAGAAGAAATGGAAGAAGAGACTTGAAAACGTTTTTTTGCGGCGCAACACGAGCTTCTGGATCGAGAATCGAGATGCTGCATCCGAAAGCGTTTCCAGCTCGACTAAGTTCCTGAGTAAATAGCCAAGGATCTGGATTCTCATTGCTACAGGACGCTGTAAGCGTATACCATCCAGGAATTTCTTCGAACCTATAAGATAATGGAATTTTCCATTTGTATCTCCTTTTCCTCCTTCTTCCCTTTAAGGGTTGAGTAATAATAGTGTAAGGGGGATAATAGAGAGAAAACTTTTTAAAATATTGTGTTACTGTAGAACTTTTTAAAATAGTAGTTTTGGTAGAATATTGATTTTTGAATCTTGTTTAAAATAAGATATCCGATTGACGATATGGATGAAGATATTTGCTGTTTTTTACATTTCCGAAGAATACATATTAAATATCCATATTTTATACCATACGCTTTAGAGCTTATTGGTGCAAACTGGTAAGTATTGATTGAAAAGCAAGCTGTATCTTTGACCTAAATGGATAATGGTTAATTAGTCTACTGAATTAATGCGACCACCGAAATTGCGGCGTATCGTTTGTTAATTGTCATACAAAACGAATAACGAAGCTTTTGAAATTTTAATCACCCTAATCGAAGGATAATACGGTGACAAAATATAAAACTATCGTAAGTGTTAGCGACATATACCGCAATTTTATATTGAAACCGAAAATTCGGAAAAGTATGCATTTGTGAAATGATAAAACTAACGGAAAAAGGCAGAAAGAGGTTCGACCTCTCGAAAAACGATTATGAAGGTCGCAAAATTGTCTTAAATTAGTGGGCTTGATAATAGTAATTAATTATTCGAAACTTCTGTCGATGGCGATGCGCAAAGCTCAAACAATGCGACTTAATTGCTCGCGAAAGTCTAAGGCCGTTTATCGTCGTTTAACGTATTATTTGTGTTTGTTAAGTAAGTTGCAGAAGGCTGGGGGCGCTAAAGAGGGGGCGGGTATTTAGTTAGAATTAATAACTCTCCTGAACCAACAAAAATTGGTCTTTCGTTTTTGAGACATCAACCAAGGTTGACCAAGCGTTCTCTTGAAATTCAAATCGCACCTACTACGCGAAAGTAATAAAGGAGCGCTTTCATCATCGTCCTAGACATCTCTGCCCGGCAAAAGAGCACTTAATATCACCACCGAGCCTCGCTATCATCGCGCCTTCTTCAGCCGCCACCGACAGCTTCTGTGTTTTCTTCCAACTTTTATATAAGCACTGGCCTCCTCTTCTTCTTCTTCTTCTTCCCTTTTTTCTTCTTCCCTCAGCTACCCCTTCAGCTCTCTAATTCTTTTCTTTGTTCCCGTATTCTACCTCTTTCGCTCGTTTTCTTTGTTTTCAGTGCAACCCTTATATCGTCGCCCTCTCTTGTAAACACTTCTATTTTCCTTCTGTTACTTCTTCCCATTTCGTTGCTTCCTTCCCGCTCTAAAACATTCGATCCAGCAGATTTTCTTCCTCTTTCTCGTGGAATTCTATTTTCTAACAGCGTTTACCATGGCTTTTTCTTCGTTCGTTTACTTCAATCCTTTCTTCGTTTAAATTGCCCATTGTTCTAACAATTCCGGGCTGCGAGCTTCTTCTCCTTCTTCTGTCTTTTTTCTCTTTCTTTCGGGCTTCTTTTTTTCGTCGCCTTCCTACGGCCGTTTTGTTCGCCCATTTTTCTTCTTCAAGTTTCACCGTAACTCAGACACTCACTTTGTTCTGTCTCGCTTCTCTTCGTCTTAATTACTCGACCCGGAGCTGGATCCGCGTTTTAATTTGTTTGCATCGTGTGATGAAACATTGACAATGCCAGAGGGACAATAATTGTCCGAGCTAATATCGGGTTAAACTGTCCTAGCCCCGTCCACTTTTTTTCTTTTTATTTCTTTATTGAATTTCGTTGGATGTTTTCGCCGGAATTAATCGTTTATTCAAATGAATTGAATAACGAGATATATTTTATTGCACATCAAATGATTGGTTACCACTTTTATGAAATAGAATGTGGAATATTAATTGCATGATTAATTACAACGAATATTATAACGGGTATTGCAATAAATTATTCTGCATATTGTAATCTTGATCGCTACGAATTTTAATTATTCATGTAATTGAAGCGTCTTGTTATTAATAAATATTTAATCAATAATCATTTCATGCCAACGTCTGATGTTTAGCATTTTGTTGTTAATTGTAACAATAAATTGTACAGTTTATATTAATAACTTGGATGTATTAAAATACGATAATTTATTTTACGTTGTGAAGAAGAAAACAATCTCCATATGAAAAATATGTGCACATTTTCAGTAAACGGAATAATGCGTTCATACAAGATATTTATTTTACTACAGGGCTATCCAAATCAGCAGTCATTTATATATCATTCTATTTAAAAAATTCAAAGTGGTCGATAGAGAAGGCAGTTGTTAAAAAATGGATAATTCCTTTCATCAAATAATTTTGTTTTGTCATTAATACTGTTGTTAATATTTTAATAACGTAAGAGAAAGCAATTTATAATACTATTAGTTAGTCACCTTGTATGTATACTTCGTATAACGTGTATACAATATATATATATATACGGTTAAATATAAAGTAACAATAAAAGGTTTTTTGCGTTGAAAAATTCCTCCAAGTTTTGTAATATTATTCTACAATAACAACTGAATAGTATACAGCAATAAGAAGCACCACCAATATTTAAATTATACTTTTTAAAAAAGAAACAAAGATATAAGTTTCATATTCTCAAAGTTTTATATTAAAAAAAAAATGTAAGTTTATTACTACGAATATCATTTTGCTATAGATTCATAGCTTATTTGGAAAAGTAATTTGATTTGGATTGATTTTGATTTCATCTTTATTGATTTACCTTTACTGAAAAATGGAGCTGACTCCTTATTGCGGCAGTGCTTTCAATTTTTAAAATAATATCATATACCAAATGAAACACAATACCTTGATGACTGAAGCAGCATTGTTCCCCTTCAAACATATACGGATTCGAAATGTGTTAAGTGCACGTCTAATTGCAGCCTTTTCAAGTTTATGGTGGTTGGCGACATATCGCTGGAGACACACGGTTCCGCCTTTCCTGTAAGTAAGAGCAAACGCGAGTCACTTGGTTGCGATAGTTGGGGATGCCGGAGTCAAGAGACCAAAGCTTAAATCGAGTTTGCTCTCCGTATCGAATTTCGTAGGAAGTGCACTCCCCAGTGTGCTGCTCGCCACCGAAAGACTTACTAAGACAATATCGCCTCGGCTGGCGATTCCGCAAAATGTATCGCCTAAATTTATTTCGAGCTAACAGCAGGAATGCCATGAAATTCCATCTAAAGTGGATTTCACAAACTAAAAAGAGATTAAGGTGAACACGGTTATTGGGAACGTTTTCTAAATTGTCTATTTACATTTACAATTATGTATGTAGAGGTTAAAATTTTACTTCACTAGAAGTACTAATTTTACGATATTACGCTAATGTAGATCTTTCTCATAAATTGGAAATAATGTTTCGTAATTGCAAACTTGAAAGTTCACTTATCAACAAGGTTTCTTACGATATTAGATAACGTCGTTCTCGATACTTACATACCAACTCCAATGTTTCACAACTACAGACTAATATTCATTTCATCTAGTTAGGAATATGCACACGGAATTCTCCCAAACTTGAAGACGCATACCTAATTTGGTTCCAACTTCTTGTTCTTGATTTTAATTAGCGCTGTAGCAATTAGACGAAGTTCACCAGTTAATCGATCGTTGAAGTTGGTCACAGTTTTATCCGTGTTAATATCCATGGCGGTCGCGACTGTTGGAGTTGTTGCCATCTTACGAGGAAAGACGAAATCAATGCTGATTCAACGGTCGTTGCTTGAGCAGGAAACTTCTATACCGACCATTGACTCAGCTCTCCTGTAGTTAAAGTAGAAAATAAACCCTTAACCCGATCATAATGCAGGTCAATATCCAGAGGCGCATCTGTTATCATTGGCTAAGATCAATACAGTTATTGCTATGAATGTTTTAAGAAATGTTTAACAAATGTTGTTTTTTATCTAGTGTTAAAAGTATACTTATTTTTTTTATAAACCTATTTATGATTTTCTGGCAAAGATAATGTAAGCACATACATTAAAATTATTATTAACATACAATGTTACAAGCCTTAATTATTTGCTCTTATTATTTAAAAATTTGTTATTTATTTTGTTTGGAGTTAAGCTTCATCTTGAAGCATACCGCATTTGTGTCTTTTTAAAATAACAAATGTACAATAATTGTAACGAACGGAGTGCAACGACATTAATCTGTTAAAAAAATTATAAATTCGGTATATTCTAAAATGAAGTTCAGTCTCTATTTCGACTACAATTACAAACCAAATTTTGTAACAACATACGCCACACATGATACATTATACTTATATATATATACTTATACATGATATATATACGACATACTTACGAAGTTAAAAATAAAATAATTAATATTCTCACGAAAGACACAGAATTTATATATCATTATGAGAAATAATGTTCGCAATTATATATTCCATAGTTCCCACTCGCTTCCCCACCCCCATATATTAAAACGCTTGAAACATAAGTATCTGTGTAAGTATAAACTAAAATTGCACGGTATTTCCTATCTAATGTAAGATCTATTATGCGCATACATTTGAATTTCTTCCACAAAGCTCGCTGTACCTTAAAATATAATTTTCATCTTTTAATGTTAAGTACGTACCTTGGGTTTATCCTTGACACTAGGGAGTACCTCCTATTGCGACGTAGCAAACAATTACAGAATAACCTTACATGTATTCCATACCGTTCTTACATCTATGAAAATCATATGACAGTTACTGTTCTTTCAAAATTCACAACGCAGCTATATCACTGTTTATCACTATTATTCACAAAATATACAACGAAATTATTATACTTATATGAATTCAGAATTGTGGATACGTACGCTTAGAAATGTCTACACCCTCCATTGTCCACATCCCGCTTTTTTCAAATATCGATTTTAATCGATAGACGTATAGCTGATTAATTACCGATACATTTCATTATTATTATATTTCATTATTAAGATTCTAACTTTTCGTGACGAAAAAGATCAAAAAGAATTTGTCTAATTGCCTTTCCTTAAAAAATTATTAAAACAATCGTTAGATAGTTAAGAAATATTAAAAATAGACAAAAGTAATATCGATATACGTATCAACTTCGCACTGATCGTGCTAAACTTTCAAGACTCATTTACAGCAATTATATTCACATAGAAATCCTATATATACGTATATAAAAACATAAATTATTTTCTATTTCTGACAATCAGACATTAATATAAAACAAGAAAATAATATAGACGATATTTAATTTCTATATTTCGATACTATGTAATCGAGATATTTTTGAATAACTGTAGTTACTATATTTTACCGTATGGTGGCGCAGTAGTGTAGTCGATTGCTAGCAGTATGGCGGGCTGGCAGAGTTACAGGTAATTGTTCCGAAAACCGAAAATTATTACAAAGCAAAGTATCGAATGCTAGAGAATCTCGGATAATTGAAAAGACGAGAGGAAGGAACATGCACACGACAGATAGGATGGACATGCGTGAGGCGTGTACGCGCGTGAGTAGGGATAGCGTGGCGCGTGGGGCTGCGCCGGCTTACGATTGTCACTTGTCAGTCTGCCGCGAGCTCTCCTATCGTGTAGATCGTGTGTGTTGCGTCGTATTTTGGTGGTTTCTCTCGTTTTCTCAAAGCCGCGAGTGAGGTGACCGGTGTAAATAAACATTAATGTCATCGTCGAGGGGCATTTCGGAAGACGCGTCACCGCGTCTCTTCGCGGTGTTCATAACACGACGATCCATTTGTATCGACAGAAGCACGAACAATAGTGTCGTCTGATTCCCGCGATTCCCGCGTTTTCGAATTCGTGGCTACGTTCTCGTCGATAGGGTGCACAACGTTACTCTATCTCGTGCTTGGTGAGAGATCGTGTTATTTCGTGAAACGGTAGTTATTATTGTGTATTTTCATTTGTCCATTGGATTACTACGAAGCGTGGAGTTACTTGCGCGATCACGGAGCAGGCGGAAACATCAAGTGAGTCGATAATATTTTATTCGTTTGCATGTACACTGTCGGCCATAAATATTAGGACACTTGTTGTATATATTGAAAGACTAACAAATTTTATTTTATTTAGTATTTTACATGATAAGACACGTGTAATACGAATGAGAGAATAAATTTATAATATAATGCTTAAATAAAAAGCATTTTGAATACAAATTGTAGTGGTGTCCTAATATTTATAATATCGTAACTAAGAGATGTATACAATATTCCTTTTGCGTGGCGACGAGCAAAGTGGCAAGAAAGGTAAACGAAAAATAAAAAAATATAAACATATCACGATAACGTTGAGTCATTTTAAAACACTGTTCGGAGTAAGACAGGAAAACAGGTGTTCCTTTCTCGCCGCGGTTAAATCACAGCTCGCGTGGACGCGATGTAAACGTTTGACTCGTGCTTGTTGTATAAGATGCGTCGCGTGTAACGACCGTGGGACGAGTGACAAATTATATTTCGAGTGAAATAATATGTATATATACATATGTACTTTTCATTGCACTAGTATACGGTCTGAACTTCAGCGCGCTTCAAATTCAAACGGCGACGCTAATTCAAATACGATTCGATTTCTAGTTATACGTTATGTTTTCAGTCGTATATATTTAATAGTATATATGTATGCGTTTAACTGTTTTAACCGTTACTGATCTGTGGCGGCCATATTTAGTTACGTAAACCCGCGCAATTGTTTCAAACGGTTTAGAATTTAGTTAATTGACAACATTTTGGGATTTTTCAAGTGATTCGTGATTAATCAATGAATATACTGTAGAAATGTTAATCAGAGAAGCGCTTAAATACAATTTTAATGTAGAGAAAATAATAAATATACGAGTTATTGCATAAATTCCGCTTTTAAGATTCCGTAAGAATACGATGAAATTTTGATTCGATCGAAATGATTTACCTATTACATATAGCGTTACGCGATACGATTTCAATCGACGTTTATTTTCTCGCGTTGTGGCGCGTGCGGAATTCGAATCCCAACGAAACCATAAATCCGTTAGAAGCATATTTTAAGGGATTATACTGGTTGGATAATATATTGCTGTTTCATATTTATAAACTGCGCTTCAAATGACACTTTGTAAGTTACAATTGAAATCGAATTCTACGTTAATACGTTTATAATTTGGTAGATTAATATTTGCTTCGGAGATGAAACGCATTTATATAAATTTAATTTCCACTACCTAATTTCTTCATTCCAATTATTTTTACGTAGAATAAAAGTACTTTTTAAAAAGTTTACATAACAAATTGCAAACAGAAAAGCTTCAAAAACTTTAAATTCATATTTAAAATTCGATATACGAGTTTAAATTATCCACGCGAAAGTCGAAATTATTTAACTAGAACAAAAGATGTAGAATGCATGATTTAAAATTCGAAATATCCATTGGAAATTTTGGCGCGGAAATTGAGATTGCCTGACGGAAATTAAAAAACCTCACACAAATCTAATTCGTAATTAAAAATTCGTATTATAATTTCAAATTTTTTGCGCGAATTTAATGCAACATCTGTATACATATATGTATAATATTAACTAATTTGATATGATATTTTTACCGGGAAATTCGAATCTTTCGTATCACTGTATCGTCGATAGACATTGAATAAAATTTGAAACGGAATACGATCGCAGTTTCCTACCTACGCAACAGACCATCATTGAGGCTTTCACGATGCCACGACGAGTAGATCCGTATTTTTTATTGTCTATAAATCATGCGAGGTAACGTGGGTTGCCTTTCGTCCCACGGTCAAGACGTGACACTCACGAGTCGATACATAATCGAGACTCCCGGTAATACCGAGACATTACTAGAGACAGCGTCGCGCGATAAATTCGAAAGAAAAATAAAAAAAGAAAAATCAGAAAAGAAGAAACGAAATGAAACACGATAATACGTGTTAGTACGCGCAAGTTACGGGCGGTCGAGCGTCTGTTGATGCGATTCAACATCGTGTCGCTCCAATTACTTCAATTATAGTACCGTCACGCTGATTCGAGCGTTCAATGGATTTTTTAATGGCCATTGTTTTCGATTGGTCTTGCATGGAACAAGATTGGAAATTTGCAATTAATAATCGCCGTTTTCCCTCCAACGTCCAGCCATTTTTCCACGCTTGTCTTCCTGCTAATAGAGTCGGGTAGTTATTGGTCTTGTAAACCTCGTTATTGACAATACGTCGTTTAGCTGCTGTAATCGTTCAGAAAGTCAGTCATAAATTATGCAGATTTATACTTTATTAAAATAATGACTTAAATCTAATGTCGGATGACTTTGTCTCTCCCTGAAATATTTCCTATACTGCTTTCGATTTTTGTTTACAGATTACTACAATTGAATTTATATTGCATTTTGAAGTAGTATAACTTCGCACTTTCATTCCTTCAATAAATTAGACAAGAAATTTAATCTTATCTAATTTTTAGTTTTGAAAGAAATTCAATTTTTGTGTTCGAAATCTGTCCCTTATACGTTGTCTTTTCTTGCTTTCTACTCTTGTGAGTTTGTCGGTACTTTGAAAATTTAACTATCAAAATCCTATACCTATTTATCTCAGTTTTCTTAAACTTTGTCCAAGCACCGATCTATGAAAAAACTCCAAAATAGAACCTAACCCATAAATTAGTATCTAGTAAGTGTCTAAAGTCATCTCAGATCTCCTGCAAAACGCAATTTGTCTCTACCATTCGGCAATGTTTAATTCCTTCCTTTTCTATAAATACCAACATTTTAATTAGCATTCGTAAAGTCACGTCGCCACCTCGAATCGGCATGTCGGAGTCGTTTCGCTTTCAAGTTCACCGGTCGCGTTTCGTACGACGTTCGATAGTCATAGTCACCGTGGAGTCTCGAGCATGGCTTTTTCTAACCCAGTTTCCTTGGCAAGCGTGGCCGCAGCTATCGATACGAGTTGCACACCTGTTGTTCGAGTTTAGCGAGGTCCGTGTACACTTGTGTGCTCGAAACTGCTTTCGCGTGAACGATGTACGAAATTGTGTCGTGTGTGTCTAAGACTATAGACACAGTGGCTCGTGAAAATATTCCAATGCTTGGCACAGACAATTTTTACGAATCTGCATATGCGAGAAGTTACAGATACGAGAATTCATATTCTTCTGAATATAATTGAAGAAGTAGCACCCGGAGGAAGATTATTTTTCCTGCCGAATATTACAAAAAGTACCACGCTTTAGATATTTTCTATATTTTTGCGTATTATTCGCATACCGTGTATTTTCAGATTTCCCATAGATCCATAAAAATTCGCATCTTAATCGCGTTAATCGTGCCTTACTACTCTCTCCCTCCCTAAATGTTTTGTTTAAAATAAATGATATATTCGTAAAAAGTTTCTAGAAGCGATCAAATACTTTCGCGAGCCACTGCAATTTACGTGGGTCGCCGGTGTCCATGGCCCTGCTTGATATGTATTCCTGTAGCGCGATTCGAAAGAAGGAGAGACGGAATCCGTCGCGAAACAAACGCGGCGATGACCCAAATGCAACGAGACGAGGACGACCGTGACGAGAACGATATAACTTGATTCGAGCCGTTGCTCGGACGATGCAACGATGGAATTATTGAAATTTTCGAGCAATTAGGGACAATCCGAGCAAATTGTGTCGAGTAATACGGATCGAGAAATATAAAGAGTAGAGAAGGGTAGAAATATTTACTTTGAGTTGAATATAAGGTAAAGTGAAGTAGATTTCTTGTGGAACTGGTCCTGGGTGGAAAGTTGTTTAACGACGTGCATTTTGTTTGATTGGGAGGTGAAGATGAAGTTAATCGATTATAAGGTAAAGTTAGTAAGAAGGTGATGATTGATGTATGAAATGTTGAAATTAAATGTCGGATTTAATTATTTATGCGAAGAACTTTATATCTTTTTTTATTAAATAATTTGTAAAATAGTGGATCAAATCGACACGTTTGCTCACAGTATAATACGTGACATTTGCTTTCAAAATAATCTTAAGAGATAATTATAAAACATGTTTTTAAAACACCATACAAAAACATGCAATAGCATTCAGGACTACTTTCAGTTAGTAACGAAATCACCAACTTGTTTTTTCATTTGAAACAATGTTGATTACGCTATTATATAATTCCCTAAAACAACGAAGAAAATGTAATAACGCTTTCACGTCACATATTTTAATCAATTTTGCGAAAAACAGGATATCTTTAAAATTCCGTGGATAAAGTAGCGTTTAATAATTTGTTTAAATGTAGGTTATCGCGATGAAAATATTCTTGCAACAATCAGTAGCGGGACGATTAAAAAACGATAAAGATGAAAAGTACCTGTTCGTTCAGGCACAATGTCTTCGTCGGTGCATTATAATTCGAATAAATGTGAAACGTAGCGATCGTTACGTTCAATGATTTCGTTCTATTGTTGTAAAGCCGGTGCGGTTAATTAAAGGACGAGGGAACGTTTTATTGTTATGTGAAGGTACTAGAAGTTCATTAAAACGTAAAATTGGTTTGTCATTAAACGCGTTTAAAAAATCCGTTTACGATGGTCGCCTGACGAGTTAATCGTTTTAATAATACTTGTAGAAAAAAAAAAGGAAGTCTGTTTTTGTATGCTGTATTTTACATTCCATCGTCAAAGTGGTTTAATTATTTATGCGCTGCAATATCTGGCTCGTGCGATACACGTTTATTGGTGGGACCTAACAGATTTTTATTTATCATTGTAATAAAAATTCCGTCTCTTCTTCTGTATTACGATAATTGTATACCATGAAATTTGATTTTCACTCCGCGTATATTGTTCTGTAATTTTTTGAATTATTTAGAAATTAAAGCGTCGTTTGCAGTCACGTTTGCCAAGGAAGATTAACTCGATATTATAATTTTTTACCACCCGTTATTATATACGACGCAGTTAGGCAAATAAAAATGAGGTAGATTGACGAATCAAGATTAAATTACTTATTAAATTGCATATATACATGATGAAGCATTTAACAATATAAATTTAAAATAAAAACTTCAGTTTGGAAGTTTGAAAATTTGGAAATTTGAATTTGTAATTTAAACGAATGAAAGAATTTAAAGGATTCTCAATTTACTTCACGACTATATTTATTGTAAGAACCTCTGTGCGAATATCGATAAATGGACGTATTATTTTAAACAGTAAAATATAAACTATATTTTGCTGTATCGTATCAAACATTTTAGTGAAAAAATATAATTTAGAATGTAAACATTGCAAGTTGTACTAAAATAGCAAGGATAACATAACGTATTATGTCTACTATATTCAGTGTTCAATCATTTTATCAATAAGAACGTTTATCGTATGATATCAACTTCGATAAAGTATATAATCTATGTGCAGTATTACAACATCTACGATAATTTAGATGTAATTATAGAACACTGATGACAGGATTCATACTCTCTCTCTCTTATTACAATCAATCAAAATAATAAATTACACCACTTAAAACGAAGACCAAACATTGCAAGTAATACCAAATCCAAAAGGGAAAAGCGAAAGTTTCATACTGATATATAATATTTATGTCCCACTGCTTAGTTTCTAAATTAGAAGTACAACTAAGCAGTCATCGAAACAACTCTATTATCTACTTCTTACAAAAACTTATGAAGTACCATAATTATCCGTACCTGTACTTAATCTCGAATCTTAAAGGCGATATAATTACTGTCGTAATCAAATTACAATTTCAAATCTCGCCTCCCGTTACACATTCATCCACGAGGGAGTAACTAACGTTTACCGCATTTTTAAACCGCGCTTTGGACATCATGTTCATTCTTGATTATAAATAAGTATCAGAACATTTGTGGAAACGTAATCTTGAAAAATTGTTAGAAATTATTGAAATTATCAAAATGTTGAAAAATGAGTATCTCGTTTGAAAGTAAACGAGAGTAGTAGCGAACTCATATCCAGTGTAGTAATACTAGAAGTCTCATCGATTCAGTATAATAACGTTAATTCTTTCTCGTCTCTGTATCTATCACGTCTTGCAATCGCTATTTGGATCAATTTTTATCAATCGTCATATTATTTTATATCTTCGATTCAACGCATCCTATAATCTTGTAATTAAATTACAGTTTGTCAAAAAATAAAAAAGTGTTCGCATTCTTTTGAGTTGGTTATGTATATTGAACGGCGTTTTTGTATTGATACAAAATTACGTCCGATCAGTAATACTTATACTAATACTTATGAAGAGTGTTACATCAGTGTAACATCGGAGATACACCAAATTAAAATATATATTTACGCATGACGCAAATAGGTAAAGTACAGGTCATGAAAGATATGTACGATCTGTGAAAGTGATGCGTTAGGTGATACGCATATCGCACACTCGTGTATTCTAAGCGGCACGAAGAACACACGTGCGTGCTCGAGTCACGGATATCCGGATGCACGCGGATATCTGTGCACAGAAAACATAATTAATAATTTCGGTGAGTCTGTACAGTGGTTAGGCCCACCCTGCCCTTTTTTTTTTTTTTTTTTGTTTGTTTCACCCCTGGCAGTCTGCTATTTCGAACAATACGCTTCGCTCGGCGCCAAGGTGTCTTTCCATTCACCTGGGAGAGGTATTGTGCGTAACTTATGCCCATTCGCGTGGTACGTGGGGTTGAAAATTAGATAACCCACCACGCGATGCACAGCTGCTCGGATCTCCCTTTCGAAACTGGTTTTCTCGGCACGTGGATCGTTCATAGGATTAGAATTAAATTTGTTCGAACTTTTGGTACGAAACGAATGGACCCTAGTTTCGTTTTAATTTTGTATTGGTGCGCGTTCAATTGATAAGCTAAATTTTGTATAGGACTTTGGGAAAGTTTTACTGCGTGTGATGGAATTTAATTTTTTGAATGGAATTTTGGTAGGTAACGTATAATAGGTTAACAACGACGTGTTAACGCAGCGTTTCTTTTGCAATTTCTTTTCAATTAACATCGTTGGATTTTGTAATGGTATTGATATTTCTTCTGTCTTTATATTTCTTCCAAATTATGCGGAAAGAGTTCTTATGAAGCATTTTTGCATAAAGCATACAACGTTTTCTATTTTTAAATTTGCATGGAATACAATGGTTCCTTCGAAAATAATTTTTTTCGAGTTTAACTGTTCTAGAATTTGTACATATAAAAGTGGACAAAGTATTACGTAATTACTTTCATGTACAACTTTGTCATGCCCGTATAAACGTGTAAATAATCACCATTGCAAGAACCGCATTTTTTATTTACCTAACATATCAATCTATTGACAGTTCTCGTTTATCAACTGGTCGCTCCTTTATTTCCCAACAAGCTTCAACTTCTACAATTCCAATGAGAGAGACATATGCCAACTCGCAAACGAAATCGAGATATTGCCGATATTAATATAGATATAAAATTTTTCTATGAATCTTTCAAACGCAGCAGGGAACAATGGGTGTTCGCTGGAGGTCGTCTCTTTATTGTTTTTGTTCGCGTACAAACGTGACAGACGTGTACAGTCGAATTTACCTGGACACAGCAAACGTCGATGCCGGCTTCGGTGCACGAGAACTGGTCAGTAGGAAGGGGGTTAAAAATTAGTTAAGCCGCTCTCCCGATACCCCGCACGAATACCCACGAGGCTGGTCTGCTCGCTCTCAACGATAGTGAAAGCAAAGAACCGCGCGTAATATTGTTCAAACGTTTCCTTCCCATTTTTAATCTATAGAAACTAATTTTCGTGGCAAACTGTTATCTGTACGAAGAGAAAGGAAATATTTATACGTCATATGATTATAGTATTATAAAAATATCACTGAAAAATATTTAACATTTGCTTCTTAAGTATGTTTCTTGTAAACGCAGCTTTCAACCAGTATTTATCAATAATCATAATTATGGATCTATAATCCATATGTATATATACTTAGAATTAATAGTTTCGAAAATAGAAATTCGATTTGATTTGTGCACCTACATACAGAAGATACTATAACCGTATATATACACTGTACATAGATAATTCAAGAATACTGCAACAAATTAACCTACTACATAGAAAGTTATTTCTGATATGGTTTCTTATCTAGTCTCGAATTTCATTCGAAGGATTTCATTAGTCATTTGAACGTCTGATATCTAATCGATAAGCTGTGCAAGACATGCATCTCATAATTACACAATTGATATATATATATATATATATATATATATATATACATTTTCTTCATATGACTCTTTGTTCGGCTCGAGAATTTTGTGATACAATTTACTTAAGCTCAGTCTCCTTAGTCGCACGTTACGCCTAATTGCAGAGGTATCATTCATGTACATGGTAAATAAGTATTGAACTGTAACAAATATTCGTTCTGATTTTATCCATATGTCACATACATTGTAATAAATATAAAAACAGAACGAATTCATGTTACAATGCAATAAATTCTCAAATTTTCAAACAGTGCCGCAAGATTTTACGTCTATGTTTTAAATAAAAAGCTTTATATTTTCTCAATGATTTCAAGATAACAGTAGCAAATTTGTACACCTGTATTTTTTATCGGCGAGTCGTTACATTACCTGGAATTGCCAAGAGTCCAACTGGTGCCGTCTTTCGTATCAACTGTTTATTCACAGCGACTTTTCCCTTCTGCCAACACCTGTATATGTGTATCGCCCTTACGTTACGCGACACACGTTTTACGTGTCACACGAGTCTCCTGATTAGCGGACACAGTGAGATTAGGCTGGTAACCTACCGGTTTAACCGGATGGCAATTCGTCCTTATTCGCTTTGCGATAGCAACGGCGAACGATGTCACAGTCGGTTCCCCGTATTCTACTTCCGGCGTGTTCGTTTTTTTAATGTTTCCGGTCTATTTGGAATCCCGTGAAAGCGAGCAGAGGACCCGCCTAACCTTCAAAATTCGTACGCAAGCTGTTTCGTCGGTAGAACGAAATTTTCTGGAACACCGAGCTCCAGATACACGCTTCGTCAACAGGTTTGATATTTGTTTGCGTTGCCCGTGCGCAAGTGGGCTAAATATTTGCGAGTCCTGCCTTGTGTGCTTTGCTCGGTCAGCCTATGAACCTACGAACCACTGCGTACTCGTTGCGTTTCCCTTATTATATTTAATTTCATGGACCCGGACTAAATATAGGCCGCGTGTTCCGCTTTCAAACTGCAGCCTACGCTGTAAATTGTTTTTCAGTCAGCTTAATACGCGGTTTCGTTGGCTTCGTTGTTTCTTTCTTATGACGAAATACTCGAAGTTAGAGATACGAATTTAATTACTCGAACTCGCGGGGAAAAACGAGTAGATATATATAAAGGAGGAAAATGCTAATTGACTTCGGTTTTCAGAATTATTAATATAGGCGCGAGAATATGAATGAACTTCGTTTGCATCCCGTCAATGAGCGATAGTGTAGTTTGCAATAAGCAACTGTGACGTTTTGGCGTTTCATATCTTCGATGAGTTTTGTTTACTTTTATCTTTCTACGCGACGAGGATATTATTAATCGTAATTACTTGCACGTAATTTTTCTTATCTCAACAGGCGATATAACAGGTTCGATATAGTAAAACAAAAAAATTCATTTCCTAGAATCTTTCCACCGAGTGATTTATATAATTAATTACTCGTTAGAAGTAATCGCTCAATTTATTTCACTCGTACGCTATCTAATCACTCGCAATTGAAATCACAAGTGAAAATATAATTTCAACCTTAAACGTAGTTTCTATATAACCAGAGCAATTTGATTTAAAACGAATTCCCAAGACCCCGTTTAAATCGGCATTGTAGGAAAGTATCTCCATTCATGCGGCGTTAGACAAAGGGGATTACGTAAATGTACAGTTCCAGGCGGTTCATAGAAGACGACCTCAATAATCGAGGCTATCTATGAATACTTCGCGTATATGTGCAAGGGATCAAGGTCGATCTCATTGGCGATCGAACCAGCCTGATCATTAAGCTTGAGATCCTTTTTTAATAGACGCTCTGGTATCGTTACGCTCATCCGTCGCTCTTTGATTTACGTAATGCTCGTTTACATTAACGCGATGTACTTGTTCGACCCGTCGATTGCTGTTTTCTTCTCGGTGCATCGACATGGACGATCGGTAACGTGCACTGTCACCGTTATACCGATATCGTTTTCATTTGTATTCGCAGTTCAGAAATCTATTCTTTTCCAGCTTAGCCAGTGCCTTGTTCGAATTTCAAGCCACATTTTACGACTTTGTTATTTTCACGTTGCTCTCTTTTATCAGATTGTTTTATCCTTCTAAGATCTAACGTTCTTTTTTTCAGAATTGTAGTTAACATTCACGCCTCGTAGTAAAACGCGCGTATGTCGTTTACCTGTACTTTTTATCGCACCAGTTGTAAAACTCGTTTCAGCAGCTGGACTCGATTCTTTCCTGCTCGTATAGTTGCTGAAAATAACTGAGAAACTGATTATCCACGTGTACTGTTTTTAGACATTTTTTTTAGCGATGATGAAACTTCCAAACGAATTCTTCAAAATTGTTAATCTTCGATACGTCGAGCTTCGATTTATTCGGACACTTTAATTATTATCATCTATACCATTATTGGAAAAATTCTTGAAATTTCACGCGTCGAATTTTTCTTAGTGATTTTCTATGTTTTCGTTTCATAGTAAATAGTGGCAGGCTCCATGGCAATAAAGATATTGTTTTTATTCCATTAATCAGAGGTGCATTACTATCGACAGGAGTGAGATATTTGACAAAAATGAATAACGTTCGAAACAGAGGAAATTCAATTGCTTTGTCTCATTTGAAATGTTCGTTCTATGAAATGAAACGCCTGGAGTAAAACAACGGAAAAAATTGTTCTTTTTTTAAATACTTGGGGCGGTACTAATTCGTCACTATCATCGATCTGGGTTCGCAGATACCTATCATTCGTTCATCCAGTGGACCAGCCGACCTAACCGGTGCGGTGGTACAGCTCGGATAAAAAATAAAACGCATCCTCAGCCCGCTCGTAAATCTTTAGCCGAACAATAAAATTATTTGTACAAAAGTAATGGTATTCGGTATCATTGTACCGACGACGTATATTAATTTCAGTTCGCTTCGAAATGAAACAAAATGAACAGCATAATACGCAATGTATGCAAATAACGAAAAATGAAGTTATCTCTTTGTCCGTGCTAGTCCCTATTCGAGGCTGCTTCCTTAATGTGCTTGCAAGCTTCATACGATTCAGAATTGTGATTGGTTTGCAAATTGATTCTTTTTCGATGAGAGTGTTTCTTCTTCGTCGTTTGCTTCGTTATATTCGTATAGATTTTACGATTATACAGGGTGTTGCCGTACGACTGGAAAGGTAATATTCATTTTGAGATCATAAGTCGAGAATGCAAAATAATATACATGATAAAACGACTTTGAGAATTCACACGTTAGCGTATATTAACTACAAGTCTCGATTCCTATTTTTGTCTCCCACTTGTATTTAGACCGCTCAGTATCTGATCAACTCCATGAATTGAGCATTGATAACGTTACGGACAGTAACTTTCAAGAATTTACGAATCTTTTGTTATTGTATTAATAATATATAATTCAAAGAGTATAAATCTGTATGTAATAACATGATCAACATTTCAAACATTTTTTATATAAATAAAAAGAATATTAAAAGATGTGATTGTATCTTATTTATGAAAATTCCAGTCGTACAATAATCGCAGACACTCGGTATGTTTCAGTAACAGCACAGAGATTAAATCACGCTTTGAAGTTGGAATTCTAAAGAAAATTATATATCCACGCGTATTTGAAACTGTGAATCGGATTTCTTCTTAGTCATCAAGGTTGATGTTCTATTGCAATTACGTTAATTTCATTATTTAATAGCCATGGGAATTCCGACGAAGTTACTACAGTTGATCCCGAATAACGGACATTATTTTATTACTGTAGACTGTATCTATCTCGTATTATTCCTTCGAGACTCAACATAATGAATCAATGAAACGTAACGTTCTACCAATCTCATATTACTGTTCATTCTGCTGATGCATGCTTAAGTAAAAGCATTTTTCAATCTTCTTAATTCCTTTACGCACAGTCCTGTAGCTACAAGGTACTTCCTCTTTTTAATTTATAAGTGATTCATTAATTAATATTAACTTATACTATATAAGCGGGAAAGTTGTGTTGTTTTCATATCAATTTTATTAAGCGTTGGTTCTGAAATTCTTTCAGTGTTTCCAATCGGAACATAATTATTTTAAAGATACGGAATTTTTCCTCGAATCGAATATTTTTTACCACTTAATATAAAATTCTTTCAACATTTTTAATCTCGAAATAACTACCTTAAAGATTTAGAATTCTTCTCTGAACAAAATATTTTTCTTATGAAATGAAACCTTAACACTGAAGTTCGTTCAACGTTTTCATTACTTGGGCGGAATTCTTATTTCTCCAACAAATATCTTTAACATACAATCATTTTCCGCGATTTATATCATCTTCTTTATATCTTTATATCTTTTTATAAATGACTTGGTATTATATAGATGCCTTTAACAGTGTATGATTCATGGGTTCGCAATTTTCATTCTCATCTCTTTAATACGTTCATTGACTAGCTTTTAGATCCAAATTGATACGTATTTCAACATCATATATACGAAGTTAGATATAGAACATAAATTAAAAATCACGATAGTTCATTAGGTCTTCTATTAGGTTATTTAGTCTTACAATATAGAAACAAATGTTACGTGAAAGTTATCTGTTAACATATAATAGAGGATAGTGAAATGCAGAATTTAGCGACGAATGTTAGTTTAGTAGTTAACTACATGCAAATGCACGGATCCAGGTTTTACGGTATTCATGGAATTAGTCTCTTAACGATCGTTAACGTAATACGATGCTCATGTGTAAAGGAAGGCCTTGCAAGTTAATTATAAAAGTTTCTGAGAACGTGGAAAATTTCTCGTATTTCTTTCAATTAATAATAAACAACACGAAATATTTCCAATTACTATGATTCTTTTAATTGCAAGATGTTGCGATATCCTGAACCTATAGTCCTACAATGTTTAATTATTATAATAGATTCATTTTTTAATTAATATAAATACTTATTTTATGATCCATACTTGTCCCCTAGTTTTATGGATCACCTACTATCCAACGATACCAATTGACTATCAAATTTCGACATTTATGACTTTTTACAACTGACAAATTTAATTGACAAATTTATGATTTTAACAACTATCTAATACTTATATCATTAAGATCACTAGTGTTAAACTTTTAAATCAAATTCCTGTTATATTATACCATATTTCAGCATCGCAAATATGGTAAAATTCTCTGGTATCCTGGATCCTCTTCAGGTGTATTCTGCCTTGGTCACGCACGCACGATGCGTGTTTCGTCCAGGTACACAAATGACGCTCCGGTTTCGATTAGTTTCCAGTTGAATGATGCCTACGTGTGTGATCGTAGCGCGTGTTTGCACGCGTTTAGAGTTTCGTTTCATTACGTCTGCGACAACGTTACTACCGACCCACATATCGGAGTTGTTAGTTGCATAACTAGCTAATACGCGTATTGTGCACGCGGACGAGAAGAATGACAGTAGAAACGCACGTGTATACGCAATTAGCGGGCGTACGTGTGCGTGATAGCGTAGATACGTGAAAATACGAAGAGACGTTCTAATTTGACTCGGCGAGTACAGATGAGACAGGTCAGGTCCGAGATACTTGGACGGAATGGAAACGCGGAGTGACGAAAATTCTGGCGAACGGCGGAGATGTCTTAGCACGTAGCCTTGCGGTTTAAATATACGGCGCGGGTTAAAGTGACTTCTCGTAGAAAGCGCTCGAAGAAAGCACTCGAAGAAAGCACTTACGTTTATCTGAAAATGATTCAGATACTCCCTTCATAAAGGTGTTTTGGAGTTTTGGAGTTAAATTACTTCTTAAAAGCAGTGTTAGAATGTTAAAGAGGAAAATGAGAAATTCTGTAGATACATAAATTCGTGGAATAAGTAAATTGTCAAATACGGAGAAGATAACTATGATTAACAATGAATACTATATCGAGGGCTGATTAATAGAAAAGTTAAAACACTTAATTTCTTTTCTTTCGGGGACAAACAAAAAGTACTAGAGTTTCTCGATTTGGTATACTCTTAAAAAGTAACGAATGTTTAATATCATCACAATCAGATTATTTAACGTACAGCTACAATTTTCTATAAAATCATACATTAAGCATTTATAGTCCATTCATAATCATTAAACATTTATAGTCTGTTTCACACAAATATCAGCGAAACACTCGCACGAACTACATAATGCAGCAATCGCTAAACATGCTCCATTTAAATACAGATCGCTTACTAGAAAGTAGCCATAGCGTAGCAACTGAATTACAGTGATGCGCGGTCTGGAACTTAACGAAATAAAATGTTAATAAATGGCCGTATTCGAGGGCTATCGAAGGAGTGAAGGAGGAGGGGATCTAAGAGTTCTAAACGACTGTTAATGCAATGTTAGACCGGTCGTAAGGAAGAAAAAGAAAGTCTAAACGCATCAACGCCTGGCATTATTCTGCGCTTTGAACACGCTCGTTGCCGACCAGCATAAAAGCTACCCATAAACACCCGTCCACAATGAGGGACCTCCTCTATGCCGTATAATACCGGTTGATGTTGAACGGTGTGCATCGTGCACGGGATGAAGGTAAAACAGGCTCTGTGAGAATCGCGAAACGACGAAGACTGGCAAAAGATCCTCCCGTTTGCCAGTAGTTAAGCGGTCGGTGACTTTTTCCTTAAAAAGGAGCCGGGGCAAGGCGGTTTCCGCGTCTCTGAATGTATTCAGGTTGAGTGTTTGCTACCAGTGAAACGCGTTACCATACAATTTTCCTTCTGTAAAAGAGATTTCCTCCCAGGATTAGTGTATTTGCTTTAATCTGTTCGCTAGCACTGATTGATTTTGCCTGAGGTATTATTTCCACGGCTGAAGTAATCTTCCTGATTTTATGTTCGAAGAGAAGAGAGAATACGTTGATGATCGTGTATTTGATGATTTTTATTCCTTCTCGGTAGTTGCTTTTTCTTTTTAGTACGCAATATGTATGGAAGAATGGAGATATGGTGATATGGGTGGAAGAAAAAGGGGTTAAAGGTTCCATTGTTAAGCCACGAAAGCTTGCATGCGAACCTTCTCTTTATTTTAAATATTGTCAGCTGTAATTCTAACCTAATTGCTCTTTTCTATCGTTAAAAGATTTGTCAATACCAAAGGCAGCATGAAAAAGTTGTCGCCGATACGCATTATTTCTCGTATCAATTTTGTACTACAGCTTTTTTATATTTTTTATAACTATTTTAATGTAGCTTTGCAATTCCGGAAGTAACAAATTAGGAACGTTAATTCGCGGAGGTTGGAAATCGATCTGTTGACGCAAGCCTTAATTGATATAGATGCCGGCAAATGGACTATTGACAAAGAACAGGAGAGAAAACCAAGAATCTAGGCAATTACTAAGCTAGTCAGGTCAGACCAGGTCCTTTGTTTTACGACGTCGGTGTTCTCTCTCTCTTTCTTCTTCATCTCTCTTTCTCCTTCCATTTTCTTTCTGACCTACAAAATTCCAACTCGTTTCCCCTCGCGTTCACAGACACGTTCTCGATTTTGTACCTCACTTTACCTGCAGTTCGTTAAAAAACAGAATTTTGCTCTGACACGCTAGAAAAAGTTTTATCTGACCCTCTCTGTTAAATTTACTGGCGAGAAAACGGTTTGCAAAAAATTTGATCTTCCACTTTATAATATGCACTTGTTACAGTGTCATCCTCCTGCAAAATCTTTTCACTTGAGCTTCTAGAGATTGTATCAATTAATATTAAAAATATTTAATTTATATTTCATCTTTATTACTCAGATAAAGTTCATAGAATTTTATAGAAAAATATTTCGACACACTTGTACAAATAAGTTTCGAGAGTCACTCTTCAACGATCCTGACGTAGATGATCTCAATTGAAATGATATTTAGGAAAACAAATAGTCATATGTATCCATATTTCTATGTAAATAAAAATCGACATCAATTTCGTGAAAAGTATCTGCGTATCGTCTGCAATTATAAAGAAGGATCCATGTGAAATCCATCAAAACGACAAGTTTGCTAGTTCTGTTATTAACTACCAGTTTAACCTTACGATCGATCTCATGTATTCTTGAATTACTAATGCACTTTATAAAAAGAAAGATAAATAAATAATCTGACCTAAAATAACAAACGAATAAATATGCCCTATAATCTAACATAATCAAATACAATTTCTTAAATCAAATAACCATAATGTAGTCCTGTAACCGTAACATACGCCAGAGAATTGGTTAAACTCGCGTCAGTCACAACTAAATACTTGCAATGCAATTTCTTGCATTATTTCCCTTGAATGGTCTTCGACTTTCTAAATTCGAGGATTACTCTCTAACCCTGTCGAAAGCACCGTCCCATTGATAATTCCTGGTTAGAAAGGTAGAACTCTGTCGAACGTCTCGCTCGTCTATATAGCTACGTTCTTTTTCACGCGAGAGTAGGAAGCGTGGATTGTCGGTTAAATCGTAAAATATAATTAATCGGACAGTGGTTGGCCGTGTACCAGGCTTCCAACAGTCTTTGCTGAGCTTCTGGCCTCTATCCAGAATTAATACCTGTGCTAGCACGATATTCCACTCTTTGTAGGAAGTACCACCCAGCTGTCGCTATACCTATACGCTACTGAACAAGTACTGTCCAGTTCTGGTTCTATATATCACGTTCTGTACAGAATATCCAGACAATCTTCGATAGTTTCACGCTAATACAGGCACTGGTAAATCATACTTTCGTTCCTCCTTCTTCTTCCATCGATCACTATTTCTCGATGATTGTCGTCTTGCTATATAACGATCTTGCAATTTTTTGCTCGAGTGTCTCAGAAATCAAACTGACCAATAATTTGTATATGTTTTTATTAATATTAATATTGAGTTCCCAAGAAACAAATAGTTTCAGAAGTTCATTTGTCGCAAGAAGTTGTCAGAATTAATGGGAAATTCTAAGGTAAATTTAAAGAACCATGCTTGTAACATCATCACCTTTCGAATTATGGAGCTAATCGATGTGACTTGGGAAACGTTTTACTAATTATATATACTTATTAATTTTTCATGGGATAATATGGATGTTGAATATTCTTGCTGATGTCTTGATATTCGAGCTGATGTTACATTCGAGACACTAGTACATTTGTTCAAAGAACGTCTGCTTCGATACAATTGGCGAAATCAATGGAACTTTATACTCGAGAGTCTACGGTATTGCGACAAACTTATAAATCACCCAGAGTTACGCTGACAAAATGCAAATCGCCGAGCAGAAACTCTTAGATTCACTTCTGAATATCAAGTATCGAAGATCGGTCGCGTATAATGGCGCGTCGAACGTCGAGATCATGTTTAGCAGTTTCCGTGAAAGCAAAGCCGCATATAAATCGACCTCCTTCCTTTGATACTTTCTTCGATAACATAAATTTACATATTACGCAATTCGCGTATTTATATACACGAACAGAAACTTTTAGCAGTGTTTTAACATTTCTATTATCACATTCTTAATGGTTTTGTGTCTACCATATCTTCAATGAAGTATCAGATGTATTTTAATTATGTATTTACGGAAGATTCAAAGGTACAAAAATTTGCAAAATACTGTTAATTCATACAAAGATTGCAAACTTTGTGTCTATCAATCATAAACACTTAGCACGTTTTAATATGCATAAAGACACGAAGTAGTTGTTGAAATTTATTATATAAAATTTCTCATCGGTATCATGAAAAATCGTCGTATCTCCGATACTGATTCCACTAGGTCAACGACGCAGAATTATTTAATAAACCACTTCCAACGAAACCATCTCGAGTAACTTTTTTCCTTGGAGGATACATGGATACTAAATTAAACTAACCTTAACCAAACTGAAACTCTGAAAATTGTCCATAATTGGAACTTCTCAATTCTCAAACGCATAATTTAACGCAACACAAAAGAGGAGGAAGTCCTCCATTACGATAGACAGGAGCCAAGAAAAGCAGAGAGAAGACAGGCAACCAAGAAGGTTGATAGTTCAGAAGGGACTCTAGAAGGGGGGGACAAAGGGGTTGTAAAGTGAAGATATTTTCGGTACGCTTATTCCCACGTGCGTACAAGTTGTATGTACAAGTAGGAGCGCGCAACGTTTGCACGTTTCCTTTGCAGACGATCCGCGTTGGTGAAGTCAGAGGGATCGGCAACCTCTGGCCAGTACACGAGGGAGATTAAATTATTTATACCGGCCACTTTGGCGCGCCGCCTCGTTTCAAGCCTCGCTCCGATATTCGATTATTATCGATTACGCGCTATTAGACGGTGCCCGTTTCGACGTCTTTGCGGCCGGTAAGCTTGTAAAATTGGAGCCACTCCGATGATTCTTCCCAGCTGCTTGTATCCCTTCTTCTTCGCTTCTTTTTGTTTCTGCGCGAAACAAAACTCTTAATGATCGTTACCCGAAATTTTAATTAAAAATATACTAGAATTCTAGTTTGATTTACAAATTTTGCTGAATTACAAACACGAAAATTTGAAAAATATGTTTCAAATTCAATCTGAACGATTATACATTATAATATTGTGAGAATAGAAAACGTTAATTTAATATATTAACACGGTAAAAATAGATGGACTTACTTGAGTATGAAGCAAGTGGATACTGACAATCTTATTGGTATGATTCTTATTTTGATTGGCATTGTAATTATTATTTAATTTGGTTTTGAGACCATGGGAAATAGACAACACAAAATGAATTATTTTTATCGCTACATAGATAAAATTTTCAAATCATTCTATTTACAACGAGGAGTGGGGAATTAGGTTCATATGTGTATTCTTTTCGTGTATCAATATGTCCCAAAGAAAATGTATGACTTGTCCCACACGACGACGATTACATAAAAATAACTCTATAGAGAAAAGTAAGGAATATAAATAGCTAAAAAGAAGAAGTTATTTTATCTTCAAATAACTAAGTACGGCTTTAGATGAAATTAATTCAGGATACATTCAGGAAGAAAAATTGAAATAATTAAATAACTTCCTACAACTTCAGGAATTCGCTGTGATAAATTTACGTATACTGAGTGATTGAATGTATTAATTTGACCTATATCTTTAAAGAATTATTTCGAATAATTATTTTTATCCATCGTTAATTATTTATTTTTGGACATCAGATAGTCCACTTCAAATTCGATTAAGGAAATGTAAAATATAAATATTATTTCGTCTTCACATAAACGACTCAACACCATGAACATACGCTATCCACATGGAAATCAGTCATCGTCAAAAATCAGTTACAATCGAATGCCACGGACGAAAATTTATTAAACTCGGTTGCACCGTCGAGAGGAGAAGCATTTTTCGCGAAAGGTTCGCGAATAACGAAATTAATTCGGACCCGTCGAAACGAAATTATCGAATCGTTGAAATGAAATTATCGAACTGACAATTACCGGGAAACGAGAAGCCTGTAACGTTGACTAAAATTCACCCAGTGTATTACCGGATGAATGAAAATTACTTTCCACCAAGATTTATTATTCTTGCGCCCTGCCACGAGAGAACCGGTTTTGAAGATAAAATCTTCGTCTTCTAAAACGATCGAGGGAGCACCGACAAGCTCCATGACGATCAAATTGTCGAGGATGCTTAGTAGAGTAGCTTCGAATGAGATTAACTCGAACGATATCGTTCGATAGGCTCGAGTCAGGAATCAGGTTTGAAATCGCGAAAACTGGGTGAAAGAAACGAGGTTGTGCTTCGTGGTCGTATATTCACTATCCTTTATAAGCATTTTGACATTACGTGCAGTTCGATCAAAATGTTGATACTTTTAAAGTTACGATACGACGTTTCTCTGCCCTTAATTCTGTACTTTTCGCCATAAGTCGAATCAGATCTAAACTGAAACAAGGAACGTCATTGCCTGCATCGTTCTAGTTCTATGCTTATTTCTAATGGAAAAATCCTGTGTTTCATTGATGAATTTTTTATGTTTCTTCTTAAATCTCTTTAATATCCCACTAAAATTAGTATCTGTGTTCGAAAGTTTCATTATTTGATAAAAATTCATAATAAGGAAGCTATAGAGCTTTTAAACAACCCAATATGGATATACGATAGATATCCTCCAATTGGTTTCGAATTTAACCAATATAATCCTCGTAATCGTGTCTCATTACATCGCTAATGATATTCCAAGATGTTTTATATAAAACACGCAATATGCATACAGAAGTATTTTATTTAATTGCAATAACGTGGAAATGTCCAAATATAATACTTATGAATCATGGTGTACATTTCCCTCGTAGAATTGATTACACTCGCGTATCCTCACGCGGTATCGAAGGTGCAGTCTCAGACAGATCCCACGCGTCTAAATGCACACGTTCCTTTCATCTAGCGTCCGTTCGTTTGTCCCTGTGCGGTTTGCAGCGAGTATTCGCGTGTAACGCGTCTCACATGTATTGCCGACGGCTCATGTTAAAGCATCGTCCATATAAACGACCTTTCAGTGCGTGCTCCAGTCATTTTAATAGCAGAAGCGAGAAGATTGCCAGTTAAGCTCAGAATGTTCAAGCAAATGGGATATCGATAGCTGGATAAGTTGCATTGACGTTATCGTAGTGTTCGTGGAATAGAGTTTACAGCGGACTAAGTAATTAATAATGAAATGGATTGGACTTCTACTTCGAAACGTATCTTTTATGTTTATCAGAAACGATGAATAGCAATCATCATTTTGTTTTTTCATTCGAAAACGAATTAACGTAAATAATATATGATATCGATGATGGGTATCGATGAATAAAGTCGCGGAAGTTCTGCAATAATGAATAGATTATATAAAACAGATTACATAAAGTAATCTTCCTTTTGCTTATTTATTTTATTAATTAACTTGTATCATAATGTATATATACCGATGTGCAAAGCCATATAACTTCAGTGGTAACATTACTGTTAATGATTGAATCACGTCACATCAAAATGCTTAAATTGAAATTATTTCTACTCTAAAACTATGTAATGTTTTAAATAAAGAATAAAGTATTTTATAATTTAAAAGTTTCATAAGAGTGTTATAACATTCAGATATTCAGAAAGGAAATTACTGCACTAGATACATCATACCACTATGCCAAGCACGTACGCAATATCGTTACTTTAACACAACTACGTATTTCATACGAGCGTAATAACCATAGAAAAAGCACATGCAATTTATGCAAAACAATTTACGTTTTATACCACACAGAGGATATTTTATGCTCTCCTCTAGAAATATTATTTGAAAACCACAAGCGAAAAACACGATAAGTCACATTTTTCATCTCACATGAGAGCAATTTTAAAATCCAGTCGTCAACGAATTACATACATATTATCAAAACTGTCTTTTTTTTATTATTATTAAATTCGGCTATAACATGCTGTTGAAAGATATTTATATCAAAAATATTGATCGTTCTCTGGAAAGTATCGGGATCATATTTGACACAATCATATTTTAGAAATCGTATTTTAGAAACGAGTTTTTCATGAAAATTTCATGGATTTTCATGGATTTTCATTTATTTCTAAAAGCTTTGTGCCTTTGGACTGGATAAAAGATTTTAAATATCACATTTTTATATACGACATCATATTTTCTATTATATTTTTAGTTTAAAGCCGAGAGTTAATTTATTTTATCGCCTTGTAATTCCAAGCGTGGTATTATATCGATATCGTGGTTCTGGTGGTTGAAGATTCTTCGAGCAGAAATTCATTTTGCTCGCCATACCGGCAGCGTGTGAACGCGCCCTTAGCCTTGTCGCCTAGTGACTCTCGTGCGAGTTCCATGCGTGAATAAGCGACCGTGCTCGAGAACTATGCCAACTGCCAACTATTATGTAATGCGTCGCGTCTTCTTCGCACATTTCTCCCTCTCCTCGCTCGTATATTCTACTTCTCGCCTCTGCACCCGTGTTTCCTGAACCGCGTGCACCTCCGCTCTGGCATTCCACACAGAATTCCCTGACAGGTGTCTAAATACGGTTCCCCATTAAAAATAGGCGCCCCGGGAGCCCTGGGGAATTCGCGTGCTTTTATTTGCGATGCCATAGAAGAGACTCGCCGCGAAAAAAAGATAAAACATTACGCGTGCTTTTACGTAACTAAAAATGCGTCGATGTCTGTTTATGGTATTGATGACAATTATTGGAATGATGCTGAATTTTAGGTTTATTTTAACCCGATGGAATTATTTTATTTTTGCACTTTTGTACGTAATTTATCCAGCAAATATTATCCAATATTATTCAACGCTGGTCGATATAGCGAATAATATTACTATGATAATTTCTGTAATTTTATACCTTGATAATTGTGTAAATTGATATGTGAACAAGCACAAATATATTTATGGTTTGTCAACAGTGTTAACGTAACCAATAATGGTCCAGTGATTATGTTTGCTTTATGAATCGGATTATTAATAGTTGAGTTTGAATTATGAAAGGTAATTACTGAATTAAAAAAAGAATTAAAGAAAATCACTGCGTTAATTCCTTTATCGTGTAACAGGAATGAATTTTTCAAATATACTTACGTATTTATTTATTTAAAATATTTGTTGTCATTCATTGTGTTCTATTCAATGTAACTTTTTCGATAGCTATGTGATTTCGATGTTGGAGTTTTCAATCGTCGGTGAAATAAAATTGCCGTATCGTATTATTATTCGCAGCTTTTAATCAAATTAAAGGATTATAAAGGTGTCGCGTACAATCGAAGCTGGATTTACTTCTTCAAATGTTTGCGTTTGACAGTTTATGCCGTTGAATTAAACACGAATTAAACAATGGCTACATCGAGGCCGCTTGATCTCCTGCAAAAGTTTATTTTCGCTATACGTGGCAAAGTTGCATATCCACGATCTCTGATAAATGGAAGACACAGCATTGTCTCGAGGCCGATACCTTTTTATTCACTATTCATCGAATGTAACGAGTATTTGCTTTCCCAAAATGATTCAACATTGTTTACAGAATATAAATTTTCTGTCCTTTTCTTTTCATCGGCGCGAACGATAAAAAAATTGTGTTTTATCTTTTTAAATACGCGATTTGCGTCAACGTAAAATTCTGAAATTGAAGGGGTTGTTCATATTCAATATTGCCAAAGTTTATTGCTACCACTATGAATTTATAGTACGAAAGTCATTTGATTTTGAGTTGGTTTTTGTTGATGTGCACAAATTTTTGCAAAGTGGAGTTGCCTTAATTGTCATAGATACTTCAAAAGTATCATCAAATGAAAATTAAAAGAAATTAGAAATTTTTCTGCACATTTTATGCCTTAGAATTTTGTTAAAATAATTCCAGATATACTAGGGTATTGTTTTACATATTTAGAGAAACATATCATAGTTTTTAGTAATTTTGTTTCGTAATTGATTCGACAAAGGATAAAATAAATATAGAGATAGAACTGCAAAGAAATAACCGATGGTGATGCGAAAAACGCGATTTGTCGAGCTGGAGCGCGAACTATCTATGAGTCACAGACACGACCTAGCGATTCTTCTAAATTACCGGATATAAATCCTTCGTACGTAAAAGAATTATCTGCCCAGATAGAATACGATTTTATCTACGGAATCCCTAAGATTTATCTTGGCAGAAATTTTCTGGAATATCTTGTTCGAAATATGAACACGATTCCTCTCGAATTAGATAAAAATTATAAGATAGAAAATTTACGAATTACTTGGACTATATTTTATTACTATCTTTTCTTATTGATTTCGCCAAATATCAGAACTTTAACTTATGACTCTCTCATGTTAATTTTATAATAGATAACGTATTATCTTACGCATATTATCCTATCTCAATTTTACTTGATATCACGTACACACCTGTCCAAAAGTTAGACATAATGTTTGTTTAAAATAAGTTTGAAATATAATCTTCAAAATATAGTCTAACTTAATTCTCTTTATAATCCGCATGCTACATATTGTTATGCCAGCCATACTTAATTCACCTTCTCATTGAACATTGTCAAATAATATGCGTGGCAATTTACCCAATCGATAGGCTGTCGCACCCCTTGCATTTCCTTTATTATTTCTGTCGTTCAACTGGTTCGACGCCAAAACTCGAAAACCAGTTCATTGTCAAGGACCACCGGTGCCGCCATTCTCTTTTCCCCAGGCACACGCGAAAGAGGATATCGTCACTCCTACGCGTAAGGAAGAAACGGTAGTCGTGATTCTTTTCAGCATCCGCAGATTGTACGTAATACACGTGGTGAGGTATCGAGCGTAACTGCACGCCTACTCCTATCATCTACCTTTCTAGATACCACTGAGATTGTTTACCGTTGGGCATTGTTCTTCAATTTTTTTACGGAAATCCCCTACGTAGAGATTAGTTTCACCGTTGGAGAACTCGGATACAGAAAAAAAATATCGATGAAAATGATGTTTAACATAAGATTAGTGAATGAATGAAAGGAGGATTTAGAAATATCAGTTCCAACTCTTGTGCAAATTTTGACAATTTAATAGAGGAAAATGATTAATTTATCAATATGTTAATTGGTAATTGTGTTCGATGATCGAGCCAATATATTTAATTATCGCGGTGATTATTATGTAAATTTTATGCGTTTCCTGATAGCAGCAAAATGCTGCTGTTCAGTTTTGTAGCATACGTTACATTATGCATATGTATAGATATAATATACATTTGATAGGTATAATTCCGACATTGTCCATCGTAAATGATCTCCATGACATCACTGGAATTAGAATAAGAAATAATTCATATCAAACGATATAAATCTTTATTCAATTAAATTGTCTTTAACCAAATTTTGCAAACTCTTTGCCTCCGATAATTTCCTTCCAAAGTTCTCGAGAAGGAAACATAAAATTACTCGTGGTGTTGAAATCCGCAGCTGATAAAGATAATAATTAAACAGACGGTTCCAACTATATCAATATCGTTTAGGAATAACACATCCCACCCACGCAGTATCGAAGCATTCCTGAGCAAAAATTCACTTGCAAAATATTCCACGATAAATCTACCTAACTACATAATGTCGATATTATCACTCACAATACAATTCGCACAAAATGCTCCTCCGCAAACCGCATTTTCCCCTTATTTCCTATTATTTTGTTTCATTAGACAAACCACGAACAATTCCATAGTTCTTTTCTTCTTCGTACTAAGCAACGATTACCATATTGGCGAGGTTAAGCCGCACGAGAAATAATCGTCCGACGGAAATAGCGAGGCAGCGTGCGAGAAATGATCGTCTTGATTTAAGCAGGCGCATCCTCGATTTCCTCGACGTGTACTCGCCGTGTTTTCCACTCGTCGACCGACTGTCTGGCGTCGTACATGCGTACACGAAGCAAACGATCCGGCGAACTACTGGTTTAAACTACGACGCGATCTCGTCTGGCTCTTTCCTCCTTATGGGAGAATAATCGGATCTCGAATCTGGGATATCGTGTATACACGCACGTGCTAACGAGCGTGTCTATACGAGCGTGGACCCGTGTCTGCGTGCAGGTGAACAAGATGGATCGCCCCGGCCCATCGGAAACTGGTTTCGAATCGAGCGATCGAACCAGTTTACTCGGCTATACGGCTGATCTTGCATTAGATCGAGCAAGGAAGTGGGATGATAACACTGACGTGATTTTCATCGATGTATCTATTCTTTAGTTTCTTCGTTTCTGTTACTTTAGAGTAACCTTCAAAGTTGGTTGAATTCAGATGACTTGAGTTTGAGTTTGTGTTCGCGCATGTCAAGATAGCCGATTTGAATTCGTTTGATTTTCAGATAATCTTATTTCAGAAAGATAATGAAAAATAGATACCTGGATTGATTTTGGGGGAAATTGTACTTACTATAATACGTGTAATAACGAAGGAAATCGCGAATGAATTTTTAAGAGTTTCGGCAAGTAATGCTAGAAAGAAACACCTAATTTGTGCGAGGAAGCGAATAATCAGAAGTTGTTTTGATATAGCTGCGTTCTCAAATTCCTAGAAAGCGAAGAAGAATATAAAAATTATTTGAGGACGTTCATAAATATGTATGATGATTTGCCTATGGTTGAACAAAAGATTCGGATAAATCCATTTCATTCTGATTCTGCTCCTCTTGTTTGTCTCCTAGATATGCACGGCTATACCAACGGATTAATAAAGTAGCTGACTTTACGCGTAATCGTCGCACCTCGTTGCTCTCTATCGCTTTCGATCCGGTTCTTCGTTGCTCGGCGATCGTATTATCGCTTCTCAGCTTGATTTGTAGCTCACTGGGTAATCGTCATTTTCGTTGCTCGTTTTCTGTATTTCTTCAATTGAACTACCGGTAACCTGGAATTCGCTAGCTTTCCAATGCATTTCTTTCCCTCTTCCGATATTTCACATCGAATATTTCACATCGAATATTTCATACGCGATAAAATTCACTCTCATACGAAAGTGTATTTTACACTAAACGTACACTTCGAAAGAAGATTTTCATCGTCGCTCAATCGCGATAACAATTCGGTTCGATCACATGATTCTGAGAGCAGGGGACAAATAAGAAATCTGCTGTTAACCTATTAAGTCCAGCGGCCTCGTTCGAGGGCTGGTAAAAACGTTCCTTTCACAGCCAACGAAGAATCTCTTTTTCTCCTGAACGCTTTTTGATCCGCTTCGAAACTTGGTGTCCTCGTTTCGACGGATTGTTTATCCCGTTCAGCGGTTTTCGCATCATTTAGATACACAGACACAGACGCAGTTGAAGATCGTGGTTCGTGATGCTTCTCGATGCTGCCGTCAACCGCGTCGAGATATCCAGTAAACTTACCTGATCGTCGAAGAACGTGTAGCGCACGATGTATTATAAGACTCCATCGCGCGGGCTGTTTGTTCGCTGGCGATAAAAGCGAGATAAGTCGGCGTTTCCGACTTCACCGAGGAATCATCGAGTCGGAGATACACGAGGATCGGATAAAAACACTTCCTGGGTGCGCTAGGTCGAGGTAGAACGAGGAGTACGTATGCCGTTCCTCGTGTCTCTGTGTGAAGCTACCTTTACCTGCTGATGGAACGTAGCACACATTCTCGTTCCTATATATAATGGAAAGCGATTCTTTCGTCCTTCTCGGAGAGGGCGCCATACTTGGCCCTCACAATGTTTCTGGAGTGCAGCCAGGTACAAAAGGGAAGGAAAAAGAAAAAAATGAAAGTGTACAGGCTGGCAGAATGGAGAGGCAGCAGCCATTCGACACGAGATCGGCAACAAAGAGAACGTGTTGCGGTCGGATTACTGTGCATATATCTTCTTTTTCGCTCGAAAGATCCTCCTTTTTTCAGGTGGCTCGTGAATATGCTCACCTGCGATCAGGTTTTTCTAACGATCACTCTTGAATCGTCCGAGACACGCGCGTTGCTTCCAAGAAAACGCGTGCTGCTTTTGCTTGCAATTTGTTTGGTGAAATATGACGGTAATATACATTCCCTGATCATCCAGTTGTAATTGGGTTATAATATGAATCAGAATTGAAGAAGTTATAAAAAACGAAGGTTAATTTTTGAAGACTCATTTATCTGTCATGTATGAACATGACATATCGCGATTAAGAAATGAATCTTGCATATTCGATGTAATAAAATTCGATTGCCAGGACTACGTATAGCCCGCGATGGAACGTTGCTGCAAAATGTTACTTATTAAACGAGCGAGATGATTTTTAGAAAAATGTAAACGTATCTTATGCGCTATATCGTTAAAAATTTAAGACAGTGTAATGGAAATTTGATGTAGATAATTAATTTAATTTAACATATTTATCAATCCAAAATAGAGGCAGGATAACGAGATTAACGAACTGAAACGATGAAACAGTCACGTATAAAATTTAGTTCAATTTACTTCGGATTCAGTCGATATTTTCGTTCCAGATTATTTTCGTAATAACATTTTAAGTATTAAAGTTGTCGCCGATCGGAAGGTGTTCCGTAAGTTCCATTTGAAAGGTCTCTTTCTTATTTGTATTAGTGATAGCACGATCGCAGTACGGAATGGAACATACGATGTCAATTTAATCTCATCCAAGTCATAAAACGTTGCTTAATTCGTGCTGTATAGCCCAAAGAAGTATCACAGACTGACTAATAAAATTTATGAGTCAATTGGGCTTATCTGACACAAATTCCGCTCTTCGTTTAAATTCTTCTTTTCTATTTTTTTTCGTCCGTACCTTCAAACATAATAACGTTTGTTTGATCTTGTATTTAATAAAGTGGTTTTTCGATAATAATCATAAACGAGAAAGTCTTCAACGAAATAGATTTCGCTTTCTACACGGCCAACCTTCTTTCTCACTGTGCCAATTTTTGATAGACTCGTTATTGTTCATTGATCGTACGTTTCTGTGTGTTCGTTGCATCTAAATTCTCTTGAGTATGTAATTTAATAAAAATAAATAAAGTCTCTTCTATATCTATAATTAACTTCAGTAAGATATCATCCAAAAATGTGTTATTCATTTCGAAATAAATGGATCCATGCGACGACAAAGGCTGTGGAAGCACGTGGCAGTATCTACACAAAGAAGATGATCGTTATCGCGTAGTTTCAATCCAAGTTCGTTTTCGACTCAACGCGTCTTCCGTTCTCGCGGCGAAGACGCTATCTCCGTTTCTGGAGCACGTTCTGTTCCTGTTCTCTGAAGTTATTGTACCATGGTGCACATACGCGACAATGCCGAGCCAACCTAGATACTATAGAGTAATATCTATGCTCGTATGTAAACCGTCTGAAGGAAAGCGGTGTGTGGGGAGAAGCGACGTGCATTGTGAGTGCATCTACAAAAGCCGTTAGATGCAGCTAGACGACGATGGTTGCGCTTCGTGCAAAAGGACCAATCTGTGCTTGTTCATCGGTTACAAGTTGAACGTTCGTGTCAAAGCTTCCCGTTTCATATGGCCAAATCTTTGCCTTTCTTAGCGTTCAATAGACTTCAAAAGGTTCTCTAGTTACCATTTTCGGTGTTTTCAAAAGTATGTTGCTTCGTGTTTGAAGATATTTTGATCACCCGACAGTGTGGAAATGAACTTGGGCAGCCGAAAAGTATGAAACCAACGGTTTGGGATAATATCGTCATTTTTGAATAAATTCATGATTGAAATTTGACAATAAGCATCGATATGTAGGACTAGGTTATTGAATTAAACCGTAGCTCTGCTATAACTATTTTTCAGACTTATCGTTGGAAATTTAAAACTTGGATAATTTTCTGAAACAGGAAACATCATAGAAAATATAATGATTAAAAGTTTCGCAAAATTTAACAAAAAATGTGAATCTAAAAGAGTGTAATAAATTGAATTATATAACGGATACTTTTTAATGAAGACAAAAATGGAAATTAAATTACCACACTTCAGAAATTGGAGCGTCGGCGAGACTTGCCATTCATCCCGAATTAATTCGAAATGCACTTCGAGATACGTACACTTAGATTATTTCGTTCGCTGCTAACGCGAAATTGAAATCATTTATTTGATGAATCATGCACGAGCTTCGTCTAACGTAATCCTATTCCAAGCGTAATTACCAAAAACAACATAAAACAAGATCTTGCCGGTTGCCTAGTCACGGTGGATTCATCGTAGTTGCAACGAAGAATGCGCCCTTGTGTATGTCTATATACGAGAGGAGCGCATTGAACTCGCAACAATCGTCGAAACACGAGTCGAATCTCTCCGATGCGATGCGGTAATAAAATTTCGCGAAATGATAGATCGAGATATGCAGATGGGACACGCGTTAAGTATCTACCCACTAAGTATCGTACAACGCGCGTTACATGGTGTCAGAGCCATTGCACGTGAGCACAAGCCAGCCGTTGCACGTGAGCTTCGTGTTCGCGTAGTAAATCCAATAAAATGAAACGCCATATGAGCGCGATTCAGAAATGCTCGTTATTGCCAGGACAGCTCAATTTACGAGCTGGAAATAAATTGTTAATTTCTGGCCGGACTGGCGCGCATAATCGCGGAATGTTGGAACTCTCTGGTTAATGGAGGCCGCGTAGGACGGGTAGCGAGTATTATCTGAATCTCTGTATAGCTTCATTTACGGGAAATCGAGGAAACACTCGAACCTCGCTCAACCGAGGAAGTTAGATATCCATCGACGTGCACGGCCGGCCGAGGCCGTCGAAGGGATTGATAATTGGGTCGAAAACGAATAGTAAGCGGCGGCTAATGGCAGAGGAATGAAAATGTGCCGGAGGAACGGGCGAGAGCACTCGAAGGTGCCTTCCGGCTGCCCTGACTACGGCCTCCGCCTGTTTCCGGAAATGATTGTCGAGGCATCTGCATTCACGTTTTCGCTATCTTGTGTACCTATTTTAACTTTCCATTCGCTCCCTATCGATCAATGTCTCCACTCGAAGATGCTTATTATACGTAGTATTAATGGAATTTCAAAATAGTTATGTATAACGTACATAGTATATTTATGGAAATTTTACTCACTGGCTCTCTTGTAAAGTTATCCTTTGAGTGGGCAAGACGTTTATGTTTATTTTTAAATGTAATAATGATAGAACAGGGGACGACAACGAGACAAAGACAACGAGGTGGTGGGTTAATCGTTAACAAGGTGGGAAACGTGTCCTTAGAACGGGGCGTAACGTAACTTCTCTGGAATCAACTTTAGGGTGTTCCACGTCACTCGTTCTCCTCCCTCTTCCCTCCTCTCTTGTTCTTCCCGCTATCTTCGTTCCTTCGGCAACCCACATCAACTGCATCCCTTCGAAAATTTCCGCAGGAGAGATGACTCATCTCCGCGATCGATTATCCCTGTGGTTGGTTGCGGCAGGACATTCTAGATTGTATCTTTCGTATCGTCTGTGGTGGGTGTTGACTTTCCCAAGAAGAATATCGTGTGTAATGATAAACAGTTGGTGTGATTTTATGAAAAATGGCTCGAGGATGATGTACGCTTTAGTGACGGAGAATATATCTTCTTTTGTTTTTAGAATATTTTTTCGGCACAGGGGGATGAAAGAAGTTTTCTGAAGTTTCAAATTCTAAAAAAACAGCCATTTTTGTTATTTATATATTAAGAAAAATGATATCAGTGATCTTATTTCTTAAATTTAGCTTCTAAACTTATTATCTGAGCGAGTAAAACAGTTTTATAAATATGTTAGATTATAGTTAGATCAATTACATGAATATTTGATAGTCTTTGAAATGATCGAACAATCCATTGCAAGCTGTGTATTAATTATTTGTATCGAAGCGACAGATTGCCACGTTATTTACGATTTCGCAAATTCATTTTGAATTTCTAATATTTGGGTGGTCATACGCGGAACTGGTCCGTTTAGGTCCAATACCTGGCAATAACCTGGAAACAATTAATCATCATGGTTGATTAAAAGCTCTGCGCGTGATCGATGCTGCTAATTAATTTGTTATGATCGTAAAATGTTTAAAAATATTGTAACGCGCTTGACGTGCTCTACATTTTCGAATACAGGATGACGTTGTTTTCGTTAAAATATAAAATGAACTCGCTCGTTCAAATAAATTCGTTCTGTTTTTAGCAGTTGAAGTTAAATTTGTTATTAATTTTTAATAAACTGTATAAATCTTTTTTATGACTTTTAAAGTGTACAATAACTTCTCTGTAAATGAAATCTAAAGGAAAAATATATATACTGTTTTAAAATACCAGAGCTACCTTGCACAATAGAAGTAACATTATTAATAAAAATTTACAAGTTACAAGTTACAAATTACCGGTATTAATAAATGATTATGCACAACGGTAACAAATTTTGTAATAAAGTAAATGAAATTTTACAAATGACAAATTATCCGATTATTATATTTATCGAAACATAAAATCGTAAAAGAGAAAAGTACATGCAACCCAATATAATGATATGCAAAAGCTGTCACATAGGTTTTCCACCTTATTATACAATATGTATAACAATAATTATATTATTAGTAGTTGCTTTGGATTAGTAAATTATTTTACAATCGAAAAATCAACTAGAACAATTCCTTGGTTTTATTACTGTCAAAAAAGTCCCATCGCTGTGTACATTCGATAAAAAGAGTAACGTAATTGAAAACATTATACCGGATGCAATCATTCCGTTCTGGAAGTGTAACGTAATTCTGTTCTCTCCTCTGAAACCGAGTGATTTCAATTTCTATAAACATGTTGATACTTTTCTAAACACGCGATGTTGTTTTCGGTGAACGTCCTAGCTACCGGATGTGACGTCACACCGAGCATGGAAAATCGTGGAAAACGTTTGCTCGCTGCCAAGACTCCTCGAGGGTTTGCCGAGCGAAGAGAGCTCGCACAAAAGAGCAGGGAAGAGAAGAGAAGGGATGGAACTGAGATCGATACGAGAACAGACGAGAGTTTAGCGATTCCCGCCATTTCGTCGAAATTTATACGCGAATCTAACATGGTTTTCCTATCGACGTGTCATTTATTGCGTTTAATTGTTCGACTCTAATCTGCTGACATTCATTTTTTGGTATTTTTCGAGGGACTTACCGTGGATATATTAATTCATTAGGAGTCATCGTTACGTTAACGCGACATTTCATTTGCAATCCTTTTCCAATCAATTTAGATTATTAAATTTTGACTTCTATCGAACATTGTTTATCTCTTTTCTCACCTGGACTCTATAATTTAATGTTTGAAGGAATTAAGGTATACACGTGTTTGTAAATGTTCTTATTTTACTGTTCATTGTTTTTGTCCACATTGCCGAAATGTTTTCGATTTCATGTTCCGTTAGGTCCGTCATCTATCGCGTGTTTTTCATTTCGTCTAGTGGTTTAATTAAATCGAAGTGGTCCGTATTTGTTGAAACTTTTGCCGATATCTCTTTGCATTGATTGTAGTTGATAGATCTCCCTCTCTCTCTCTCTCTCTCTCTTTTTCTCTCTTTATTTACAGCCAACGAGAGTACCTGTTAGAATCGAAATTAAAAAATGTAGTCCTGTATTCAGTATACAGTAAATCTAGGAAGATCGTGGCAGTTAAAGTGCTTTTTTAAAAATTGTTGTGTAAACTATCACTGCAAAATAGTAGGTTCCATTTGTCTAATTAGATTAATAAAAATATGACTTTGCATCGATATCCGCAGTTCATTACTTTTTATTATTATTAAAATTGGTAGAACATTTTTTCTAAAAACATTCAGTTCTTGAAGCATTAGATATTGAAGACTTAAATTACTAAGAATGTTAATAAGAAACAGCCACGTTGCTTCGTCATGTCTGGCAGATGTTCGTATCAACGTGTCGAAGGATTAAGCTCGCTTGTTTGTAGAAATTTAGACAAAATTCTTCTCCGACTTCACTTCCTTTTATCTCTTAACTTAGAGACGTCGGTTATTTCCGTCTTCGTTTCCAAATCGTTGCCGATCGTCGACAAGCAGGATATTGGATTTTTCTGTAGTCAAGATGCCTTCGTAGGATCTACTAGCATATTGCTAAATCTATCCAAACCCAATATCCTGCGGGAAATCTCGTGACAGAAATGTCAAAAAATAGAGCGAAGTAGAGCTCCGTAATTTAGAGGCACCGATCGTACGAGTTCTTCAACCTAATTTCTACTCCACGATAATATCTACTTTCACAGTTCAACGTGTAATATATTTACATATACTCGTTACATATTGCGTACATTTTCAGATTCGTTTCAAATTTTATCGGTAGAAGAATGACAGTCGCGTTTTATTCCGGCATTAATAAAATGTAAAAATGTTTTCTATAGCATACACATACAACATATTCACAGAAAGTTTCTATATTTGCGCTGTATTTACTATTTTATTCTGGATATTTTATCACCAATTTTCATGGAGATTTATAATTGCAAAATACGAATGATTTTCACCGATAGAATTACAAATTACACGTATCACGTTAAAGCCATGACAATGATAATCATAATGAACGCATTATTCCATGGTTTACTTTGAAATGGAACAAACGAGTCGTATATTAGTTGCCCGTCATTTATACCGCTTAATCCTACTGTTCAATGGATATTTCGCCATTTGTCAAAACTTTGCATTTGTTTTGCTCTGTGAATTTATCAATCCCTCGAATAGAAACCATTTATGTTAGCGCAACGTTTGAAAACGTTTACCAAACGGCAAAATACGCGCTTTTGAAATGTGTAATTAAAGCGTTCATGGTGTAGCATTTGCTTGGCTTATTCTCGTTCTCCAATTCGTTACCCATTGAGGGTTCAACCGACAAATTTACATTTCAAATGCATGCTACAAAATATTTCAAAAACTGTTATTCGACAGAAATCATGTTAGAAATCTCAATCTATCGTATATACCGTAAATACTGATAACAATTCTTTTCTAAATTATTTGATTCAAACGAATTCATTTAAAAACCCAGTAAAAAATTCTAATAATTTTAAAAATCTTATTTAAAAACAAAATCCCTAAATAGGGTTTGCAATAAGAAATCCAGAAGTTTTAATAACACTAAAAATTACACCTTAAAGTCAAGAATTTAAATGAAACGGAACTACAAAGCGTACGGGAAAATCTCGCCGGTGCAAATCGTAATCTTGCCATTCGATGCATCGAAGGTGATTGTCAGAAAGTTCGATCGATCTTAATGGGCTTCTCAAAGGCGAGCGTACGCAAATAGGCGATCGAATCGCAAATAATACGGAAAGCCCGCTGAATTACGTTGGTGATGATGACACGATGACTATGCCGATTTGATAAAGTAGATAGAGTGTCACCCCTTATCGAATGATGTAGATTCATCCATCAAATCCATAGCCGGTAAACAACATTCTGCCGACAGTTCAGAAGCGTTCGCCGGTTGATCGTATAAGCAGCGTGTAGAAACTCCTCCCACACGCTGATATATCTACATAATTCATGAATCTCTTCAGAAACACCCCGACAGATACCCGTTGGTGGGTCACGTAGCTTCGGAAGAGCGGAACTCGCGTCAGCTATCTGATTATCGGAAAACGTCGTGGGAAAGCATCTTTGAAATTGTAGTAGAATTAACCCTAGCAATTTTATTTGATTCTCCTTGTATCGAGATCAACGTGTTGCGCGTATTTTTCGCAGAAATGCTGTTCCATTGAAAGTGCCTTTAAAATCCAAATATTGTTATATTTCATGGAAGATTTAATTAAAAGCATAGTATTGGAAGTATAGCATTTTGAGGATTGTGGATAGCAAGGACAGTATTAAAGGACTGCCTATCTGATTGGTTATTTTTGATAGACTCGAGACAATCGTACAGATGAACACGAATATTGATGGAATGTGGCATATATTCAGATAAGATTATATAACAACGCGTGACGAGGAATGAGGAGGAAATTGTGTCGTGACGTTCTCGCAGGTACATTATAGTTATATCGATGAATCTTTTATTTCCATGGATAATTACCAGTTTCGTTATAATTACCTTTAACGACGAAATTATGGGTGTGAAGATAGGGAAGTAAGCATTTTGAGGAACTTGTCAGTATACTGACGAATAATTTTCATGCAATACCTACTTGTTCCTATATTATGAAAACTTACATGTGTATTCTTAATGAATTATTATGAAATTCTTTTTTGTAATTCTTTATTTTTCGTTGAATTTTCAATCTGTGTCCGATATTCAAATTGTTATTGTGCAAACAATGTACTTGTTTTATTTCCAAATATATCACACGCACGTAAAAGTGGCTACGATCAAAGTAGTACGATTACCTGTTTTCCTGATCTTTTGGTTAAACTTTTGTTCTGTTTCTCATTGGAATGCGTGTAGCGAACGCGGATAGCTCCAGCTGCGATGAAGACATTTTCGACGACATCTGTGAATAAATGCGCGGTAAGCTTTAATATTCTCGGGGGGAAATTTTTCGCGAGACCGGTACCTTTCTGTTAAGATTTCCACCCGAATCCTGGAGTAGGACACGAACTTAATCCCGCGGGAAACGACGCGCCATCCATTTCGACGCCTCGTTTCAGAGGCACGCCTCTCTTTCAGTATCACTTCGTAAGGTCTCGAGAACAGCCCTCTTTTTTTCCCTTGAAATTCTCTTTCAACTACGAGATCCATACTCCTGCAGCGTTCCACGGTGCTTTAACGAGCGCTTTCTTTTCACCAAGTGAAAAAGGGAGAAAGGGGGATGGGGAACAAGCAATAACGAGGGCTATCGAAAAGTCGCAGTTATGAGCGCAATTAAATTTACGACTCGATCGAGCTTGATTATACTAGAAATTTGTCAATTACAACATTTCCAATGGCACGCGAACGTTCAATGAGACGTGGTAAAACAAATGATCGATTAATAGGCACAGAATCATTTACGAAATGTAATGCGTATATTTTACTGTGGCTACGTACATACTATTTCGAATTGGTATTGGGGTGTTGATATTTTGGGGATAGTAAAATTTTATGTCGCAGTAATTTTGGTGTTGTTTTTGTTTTGATGCGGACTTTCGTACAATATTGGATGTTAAATGTTTTATATGCTATACATATTTGAGTAACTTAGTGCTGACAGTTCTTCTTTTTTTTTTTTTTTTCTATTCATTGCTGTGAACTCCTAAATATTTGGAATACCGTTCATCATAATAATAAATGAAATTATTCATAACAATTTTATTTATTTCGAGACATTTTTCAGCAAAAAGTATTCGAAGATTAAACAATGCTGAGCTATCTTCTTCTTAAATTCTTAAATTCTTTGGAACATACGTATAAATTCCAACTGTTAAATTTCTAGGTACTACAAAACACATAATGATTTCAAATTTTTGATCGATAGTTTAGCTACCTGTATAAAATTTGATATCCTTCATTAACGTCCTTTCACGAGAGAACGCGAAATGCGAGATATCTCGCTATGCATTTGTAACGAGCAATGTCTTAATATTTGGTAATAGCGTAGCAACGTACAAGTTTCGTTAAAGCAAGATTCATCGGTGGCGGTGAATGCAGATCGCGGAATCGTGTAACAGTGAAATTGGAGCGTGGCTCGGTCGATCGATAGCGCGAGCCACGCTTGGAAACGTTTTTCACGGAGGAAAAACGAGGAGGGACAATTCCGGATGAACGAGATGGACGATTCATTCCACGACGTACCGACGTCGACATTAATAACGTCCCCGAACGTTTGTCTAATGATCCCGAAACGTTCCGCCATTTGTCGGGCCTGCAATTTAATCGGCGAACAGCTCGTGGCCTGTCGATCGAGCCGTTCCTTTCGATTCGTTAATGGTGTGTTGTTACTGCCGATTACACAGTTGCAGCGCGATTCTGATAGCTTTCGTTCAGCCTTGCTTCGTTGCTATTCATTGGGGAATTAAGGACGTCCATTGATAAATTGGCGTTATCCACGGAAGGAACGTGGTAATTCAAGTATTCGAGGATCTTAAGTTGCAAAATAGTGATTATGTTCGAAATACGTGCTATGCGGGTAATGGGGCGAAGCAAAAAAGAAAGTTCGTAATGCTGTCTGATTGAGGAAACTTCGTTTAAGCGAGTAAATGCATAAAATTAGTTAGGTATTCCGTAGAGTAAGTTCAAAGGAATATTGGTATATACAGGGTGCTGTAGAAAGTTTGTTACAAGCAAGAGAAGAAACGAATAGTGTGATATAAAGTTTGAAATCGCAAGAGTGGAATAAAAATTTGTTCACTTGGGGTTTACCTTTGAGGAATCGCTAGAGGATATCTTCTCGAAAGTTCTGCTACTTCAATTGTTAAACGATCTAGCTAAAATCAATGGTAAATTTAAAGTAATAAACGAATATAGAACACAAATTCGAGATCTCGTTTCCGAAGATGTCGATTTTGGAAATTCGTTGCCTATATATTCATACGTAATTAAGATCAGGTTTGAAACGACAAGAAATGATACTTACGTAATACAAAGATACATAATGCAGATGCGTAGTAGAATTTTTTCACGTAACTGGTTTATTCTTGGATGCGTAAATAAGTTGATTTGCATGTTTTATGATCGCTGATTAGAAATAATGGAGAGTCCTTTACGTAGGTCGTTATATCAAGTATAGCAGGTATGGATTAAGCTTAGGGTGTATTCTTTTTACGAGACTTGTAATCCGACATTACTGAACTCACATGACAAATATTCAATAATTAAATATTGACTTTAGATAGCACAGAGGCCTTGTAAGTTTACATTGGTAAGGGAAGAAGGAAAATGAAACCGACAATCATATTTGTACTTTAATTGAAAGCTGTTATCTTTGAACCTCGAATTCTATAGATTAATTATGACATTGCTCTCAAATATCTATTATAATTGTATTGATTAATTACAATACTCCTATCCTAATAAACAACGTTCACTTTGTAACTTAATTTCCGCAAACATCTCAAAATTAATGGTTTTTAAAATATCTCATTAACGATGTATATGTGTTCTAATTATTGCCCGTTGTTACTCATTTTTAGCCAAATAAAGAGGATGTTTAATGTCAGGGGCCGTAATAAAAATACGATGCATCATGCATGTGGGACAGGCTTCTAAAAATTGCCGGGTTTAGCTGAATGAAAGGAGCTTAGTTGAATGAAAGACGATATCTCGTGACCGGGAGAACTGATACAAAAACGTAAAAAACTGTAAGCTCGTGACACGAGCTAGGGCTCGTGAGCTTCCTCTCTCGAAGTTAATACGTGTTCGTTTCACGCACGCGGTGCACACGCATGCCGCTAGTCCGCGGTGATTCAACCCGATACGATGAGGCATAAAAAGATTACACCGCGGAAACACGTGGCGTCGCTGGCCACTTTTTACGCTTCCGCATAGGAAGTGTCGGAACATGGGATACAGAAACGTATGGACCCATATGTTGCCGTTCTCCCTTCGTCCCTCCGAAATTTCGCGATTTCTTTATCGGTTACCGAATTAACGATTATCGATACGCCAAATACCAGCGGAAAGTTCGATTCGAGAAGAAGTTGAATAGCTGCCGATTTAGTGAAAGCTCGGTGATAAATCACCGAGTTGGCAATTTACGATTTTAAGATTTCCACCTACTTTTAAACTCTTTTACTTTACTCGTTAATCCTTCGTATTTCGACAATTTTGAAGATCGATCATATCTTTGAACTAATGGTTGTTAAAACTAAAAGTTTTACGTCAGCAAGAAAAAGAATGGGAATAAATTACTTCGTTTCACACGACCGAGACAAATAACGATTAGAGTTCTTATCGTTATTCTTTTACTGGAATTTTTACTCTAGCTGTTTGAAAGTCAATTAAACGACACATCTTTCGAGTAAAAATATTTCTACAAATTTTAAAATGCACGCAATGCATATAATCTTGCCAATAAATAACGATAGTTCTAGAAATTCAAATAAGCCATATTATCTGTATGTCTATCACTTACCTCATTTACGCAAAACGTATAAGAAACCGTTATCCTATGAAAATTAATTATAACACTAAATGTCTTCAAAAAGATAGGAAGCTGAATTAGCCAACAAACAAAAAATACGCAAAAAGTTTTTCATTCGTAGAAGCATTTTAATACAGATACTGTTATTGCGCAATACCATTATAGACATGTGAGGTTGTAATTTTAACTTTAATGTAAAAAAAAAGTAATTATAAGTTGAATATTTTTACAAAAATAAACGTAAAGAAGTTTAGTTGTTCATGAAACGTGTCGACGTTTGAACTTTGTCAGTGTAAAATTATCACGTCATTTCGTGCAGCAGGCGCAGAGTAGAATGCACAGGTTGTGTCCTATCCCCAACAATTTACATCTTCATCAATCTCCCTAAACCAGGTACGCGCGTGTACATCATTCAAAGCGGTTTACCGTAATCTTTAGCTACAGACATCCATTATTACCCTTATCGATTACCTTACGATACCTCACGGCCACTCTACACGTTCCCACACGCCGATAGTACTTTTGTCGACAAATCGTTACAACCCCCTTGAAGCGGAATCGATGCTTTATACCTTTGCGGGAAATTCGAAGATCCAAAATTCACAAAATGCAAATAAGCACAAGTGTTGTCACAGAAAGCACTATACTTTGGATATTTTATACATTTTTTTAAAAATCCACAGTCCAGTCGTTACAAGTGTACGGTTGCTCATCGATCGATGCACCGTTTGCCTTAATCGCAGGAAACCAACGACCGTTTACTTATTCGCGCAACCCTTCCACGAAATGGAGCGAAATAAAAGGACCATCGAATGGAAGGGTGCGATAGAACTGATTCGTATTCCGAGTATATATTTAAAGAAACTAAAGGCGGTTCCTCGCGTTTCTTTCGAACGTCTGCGTCTCAACCCTCCGTTTTCGTTCTTTCTTCGTCTGTCTTCCTCCGTTTCGTATTTTACGAGACATCGTGTCGCTCTGTACGTTCCAACACTTTTGTGTACACGGTACGGAAAAGGTAGGACAGCGTGCGATGCAAATAGGAGCAGAAAGGATTGGGGTAAGATCGAGGTGGAAGCTGAGAAATTCAATTTCCATCCTTGAACAGGTTCGCTCGCTTTCACCCATCCTTTCTCGCTCATGCTTCTACAGCTGTTGACGATCGTCGTAGGCCTCGTCCTCGAGTAGTCCTCTTCTCGTTTATATAGCCGGTTTTTAATTTGCAATGTAGTTGAGGGTAGCTTTGAAAATTGGATTGTACGGCGTGAATTTGCTCGCTGAAATCTATTTCCTTGCAAAACTTTGTAATTATAAGGTACGTTATGACTTTATAATCAAGTGAATTTTTCTGTACTTTTTAATGCAGTTCCTATCAATATGTTTTAACCTAATTTAGATTGGTCTACGGTTATTGAAAAAATTCGATAATATGATAATATGAGAATTCGGTAATATGAAAGATCCATAGTACAAGGACTCGCTTCTTCCGAATGGGACAGCAGATCCATCAAGTGCACTAAGTTAGGCTGACCTGTTGCACGCACTTCTTTCCATGTGAAAATAGACGCAACTGCTATCTTATTCGAAGAATCGAGGGTTACGGGTTTTTATGACGCACATTGAATATTTATGCGAATTATGTCCAGATATATAGACTCTGATTACGGGCTACGCTGCTTTACGACTCCGTGTGGAACAATATCTCCGAAGGCTATCTAAAAGTAAGTGTATCGATTTACGTAGTACGTAGTACGACAGGAAGGAAGTGCTCTTGTGTCTTCCCTGGGTAAATACGAGCCTTCCGATTGGATATGGATTCTTCCAGCACGTGACAGATCACGATGGTACTACATTATTGGAATTGCATCCGTTACTCTTCATTGGAGGGATTCCGATATTTGTGGTAATGATTTATAGCCAGACATGCGATGTGCGTTAAAGGACAGTCAGGAAGAAGGTCGTTAATTTTACGAAATCTCGAACAGGAAAAATAGAATCACGGTATAGTCGATTGACCACGTTCTGCAGGGAAGCTTGGATGATTGCGTAGATAGGAGGACACTATCTCATAAAATACTACACTGAATGATATTATATCCTGTCCTTCGTTCGATGTTATATGATTCGTTTTGTGGACTAACTAGATCTTTGAAATTTAAATATAACAAGATATAGCACGTACTTGAAGATGTTAACTGTTTGCAGAATCTGATTTATGATCGTCTTGAAAGAATTTCGTGTTCTTGCGAGCAAAACGTATCTACGCTTTTAAGAAATTAAAATCATTTAAATTAATCGAATAACCTTCAAGTACTCGTCAGAGTATACAAATTTACACTTTGCCGGAGGCAAAGTCTCGTTAAAAATACTAATCCATCGTTGACAAAATTTTTCGCAGATAGCGCGCAATTTCGTCGACGAGGTTACATCACGGAGGAATAGAGAAGCAGCAGAGTGGGAGGGATACACGAGTGCCTTTATTACCCTCATTTTAAAGCTCAATCGCAAAGTGGCTGCTCGCGTCGTCGCTGCTTTTTTGCCGCCTCCACTGGTGACGCGATTTCTCTCGTGAAATTTTATGAACAGAGGCAGCAGCTTTTATGATGCTTAAGCTCGATGGATAATACACGACGACGATGACAGGGGGTTGCTTCGCCCTTTTCCTTAAGTAGACAAGGGTCCACGACCCTGCAATGACATACACGCAAGAACGCGTACGCCCCTTCTTCTTTCATGCCGCGGAATGCCTTTCCAGCCCTTTTCCCGGGATGAATCATCGCGTGGAAAGCCCACGGAAACGCTCTCGAGTGCTATCTTGTTCGACAATGAGACGAAAAAGCGGACCGCTGTTTTCATTGCGATTACGTGGTCCATTTGTCTGAACGTTTTGACTGATGCCTGCGAATACATCGATCGCGCGTAATGCATCGAAAAATCCATTTGCTGGGAGAGGATCGTATGTTGATTCAATCGGGATAAGACTTCTTTTTTGAGATAAACAGGTGCAAACAAAAATTGTTTGGTCAGTGGAATTTATTTAGTAAACTGGAATGCTTAACACTTTTTATAAGATTGATAAGTATACTTGTACAGCGTGGAAGCTCTTTCAGTCGATAGGACCACATATTACAATATCTGGCCAAAATAGCTGGCAATATATGTATTTTCATAGATATATTTTATTTTAATATAAGATTGTAATACTACATATATTTTATCGGACATAACGCGCGGTATAATAGAAAACCATATATCAAGTTATATCAATGTATTTACCTATTTGATTATTGACTACTGAAAGTGATCGAATTCGGTTTGCACGAATGGTCAATACAAATATAATGATCGATGGGTTAATGGAATTGCAAGAATATATGATTGAAAAGCGAAACCACAGAGAATTAATTGGAAGTTTGCAGCGCGAAGGAAGCTAAAGAAATTCCTGTTGTAATTTGTATTATAATTCAACTGTTTAATGTTTCTTTAGCATACCCATGAGAATACAGAATCTAATTAGAAGATCGTTAGAACGTTAGTCCGATATTCTCGCGTAAATTATGGAATCAGATAGTATTTAATCATTCGTGATTCGTCTCGTATTCCCAATGATGGAGTTATCGACCCTTCGATATCGTTTCCGTCGATATGTCCAAGTATTAATTACCGATTCCTCGAGTAATAATAATTAATCCAAGGGCGGCCAGGGGTGTTCGTGGCGTTCGCTAATTGAAATATACGGGCTCGTAATGTTCCAATTACTACTATCCAGATAAAGTTCCTTAATTAGAACCATCTGACCCAGCTACGTTGGGAACTATTATCGAAGTAAGGACGTCGGAAAACCACCGTTTCACAACGACGAATCGATACTCGATTTTCTCAAAACGACGTACAAATTCACATAAACGCGTCCAACACGTGAATCATACACGATATCCCTTTGAATTTGGTCGAATAATTCACCACGTCCTTGGCACGTTTCGCTATTTCCCACGTAGGAATTTCAACTTTATTCGTGCGTGTGTACGTTTGACTGGTGTGGGCGTGCAGTCGCGTGTCCTCAGGCACGCTCAGGTCACAATTACGAACGCGGTGGATCGTGACTGCGAATACGACTCCATGGTACGGGCACCACGCACGATGGATGAGTAGTTCGATGAGTCATAGTTGCGTAGGGACCACCAGAGACCTTCGAGTCTCAGTAACCCGTGCTATTTCGGCGTGTTGGTCCGATTAACACGTTGACTTCCACGGTGGTCATCGGTGACCTATGTTACTACATGTTTCAGGCTGATTAAAACAAGTTGAATTTCATAGGTTAATACATTTCCAACAATGCGAGTGGTTTAAATAACATTTTCCATAGTAAAATATATAATATAAAATTCGCAGTCAATAGCAGTGTGATTTCGCTTCGGCGACAGCGATGAAAAAGTTTTTGCTTACCAGTGACCCAATGTGACAAACCTTTTAGGTGCTTTTCATCCATCTTTAACGTTCCTATTAATACTAGGTACCAGTTACGAGTATTATTAATAACTATTTTTTTCGGTACCTGCCTATAATCTACTGTATCAGACGTATGCGTCTGGCGCTTATATGAAATCCCATCTTCAGATGGTTTGAATCAAAATCATCGTGTTGCATCGGTGTCTCTAACCGATCGTCGAAACCACAGATGAAAACCACGAATCATCCCTGTTGCCTTACATTAATAAGAAGAAACGAGGTGGATCGATTGATACGGAATTAATAATGATGGCTAGACGTGTGGGATACTGTTGAACATGAATCTTGCCGAGTTTAATCTCGTCGCACGGGAATTGATGGCCTTCTTTCAATTATCTACCGTCGACTCGTTAGAAAGCTCTACCGCGGTGCTATTTGTTTTCGTTGCTTCCTGCGGATTCATGTGGCTAGCTCTATTTGTTTGCATAGAACATCGCGGTTTCTCGGGAAGATTGAATCGATTTCTAGCGTTTTTGCTTATCTGTGTAGAGATCCAATTTACTCATACGGATATGTTCATCGAGCTGAAATTTATTCGTAGAAATTTTCATCTAATCCTGCTTGCTTGCTTTTTCGAAATAGGAGGAAAGATGAAGATTAACCGTTGATGTGCTGTTTAGAATTTATTAAAATAAAGTAGCGTTCTGAGAAAAAACGTAACTTCTAATATTAATTTGATATTCTGGAAACTACGTCTATTTGGCGACATATATATGGTGCGGACTAATTACTAAATCGATAGTCAGCTACGTTAGATAGCTAGGAATGAGTGCAAAGTAATAGAAGCGTACGTTTTGCTACAATATAAGCAGAAAGAAGTCCCAAATGTTATCGTTAGTATTCGTTATGTTAATGATATTATTCACTGGTATATTAATGGTATATTCAGCCGCAAAATTTTCTTTCTGCAACAAGAGTTTCGCCCACAGAGCAGCTCGTGAAACATCAATCTAAAGATGTCCTAAATGACGAACCCCGGCGCGAATTCGTTTAATCGACGTGATTGCACTTATGTCACCAACGAATTTGGCTCTCCCTCCTATAGGCAACATGTCCTCCTTCTTCCTTCCTATTCTCGTTGACGCGAACACGATTTATGGGGCACGATCATAAAAGATGTTCATAACGAAATGACGTCGCCGGCGGAAGCTGGCGGAAATGTGCTGTCTAGAAAATTCCTCTGTCGAACGATTGTTCGTCATCTCGTTTATTGGCTTTACTAGTCGCGTAAAGTTTCATTTACGATACGTTGGAAAAGTTGTTTAAAACCAGTAGCAGTTGTTTTTGGCGAAATAGCCGAAGATCTGATCTTTCATAGTCAATTTTGAAAAATCACCGTTATGCGTTTATTACGGTATTCGAACTATCGATGACAACGATATAGAGCTTATTACCCGACGATTTCGTGCATTCTATAATTTCACAACTGAAACAGAAGCCATGAAGTGTACTTCGGTGCAATTAAGAACCATTAATTGATACGATGATAGATTTACGAAATGTGTATTGTCGGAGACAATCGAACTGCACGCAATCAAAGCGAGGAACTGGTTGCACCGATCCAGATCGAATGTAAATCCAATAGCATTTCGCGGTGTTTGTCGCGGGACAAGCATCACGATCATATTGTCGATGTTCGAAAGCCAAGCTTGAGTGGATGCACGCAGTGGCGTGTGTGTTTACACGCTCATAATAAATGCGTGCATGGATATGCGTGTTCGTGACTCTCGAAAGTGTTTACGAGGTACGGTAAACCACACAGTGGCTGAGTATGGCTTTGAATCAAAGACACAGAATGGAGATTCCAATTTAGAGCCCAGAGTATATATGCGATCACTTAATGGTTGAATTAGTGCTGTTATCATAACGAACTGCATTTTATCCTGTTCTATTATGTTTGCAAAACTCTCATCTTGAATAGTTTCATCGTGAAATTTTCATTTATTTCATTTCGTTAACATCGTTCTCTCGTCAGAAATAAATTTCCCTTTGTCGCCTCGCATTACAGTTTTTTTCAAATATCTCTTTTTTAATATTTACTCTCCACTTTTGGAATATTCTGTATACCGAGCGTATCTTTTATTCATCGCAACGGTGCATCCGTTTTGCTTTGCACTTTATTTTTCGTTTACCATTTCCATTAATTCATTCACGATTCCTGTAACATAAACACAAGTTATTTTAACTAATTTGCTATTACGTACTGTTCAACAGGATTTTTAATATTTAACGCAGATAGAATGATATAAAGTTCTTTACTATTTTTCAAATTAAGCAGAAATAGTTACGTACCTTTTTTTTTTTAGAACTGAGGTTAATAAAAATACATCTTGAAATATAAAAGTATTTGAATATGTACCTACTTATAAACATTTTTGTATGAATATCTGATGCGTGTTGTATGAGACATTTTGAAATCTCGTTTGAAAAACAAAAAGCCAGCATTTCATTCATCGAAAATTAACCAGCTGCAGAGAATTGCAACAGAAACTTGATTGAAAGCATCGAGTTCATGAGTTCGGGAAAAGGTTAACGACGACTAATTCCAGTTGTCCGGATTTGGGTTCAGCTCGAAGATGATCCGTTTCGACAGCTTCTGGTTGGTATTTCCGTAACATCATCCACACTGGGAATTTCCAGGGTCTTTGCTAACCTCTGCGGAACTATGTGAGATCTTTGATCAAACATTTTGATCAAGGATAACGAGAGAATCTGAGTGATCTATCCTCATCGACTTTGTCACACGGTCCTTTGACACACGAATCGAATCGAGGGCCAAGATATTAAGATGCTTTGTCCCCTTGATGGATTTACATTTTCTCCTTCGATATTGAAAAACAAGGGACATTACGTTTATCAGTGTTATAACTTTTACCAGATATTTTTCCCTCGGCTTTGTCTCTTACAAATTTCACAAGAAATTATTTGGTATATGTTAGCGACTAAGTATCATATAGCCCGATATAAACCGAACATAGTTATTGGAAGTTATCGAGTTGGAAATTTTGGAAGATAAGGCTGATGGTTTAGTTTCCTTCAAAACGATGAAGTTGAACAAACTTATAGTTTGGAAAACGTGGTTCGAGGAATGATTAATTCGATAAAAAGAAAAGTATGCTGGAAATCCCTTTTCTAGTTAAATACTAGATGCATATATATACTTCTGGTAAAATTAACGTTGGCTGTTATTAAGATAAGAAGATGATTAATGTAGAGCTCCTGCGTTTATGTTTCCCTTGTCATTTATATGATAAATTCTACAAAATTAAAGCTAAAATAGTTTGTAAACCAATCAATTTTCGACATAACTGCGTTAATTACTTTCTTACGAAGTAGAAAAAGATGCATCGATCGAGATATTAGCAGATTTATAGCTCCATTTTACAAAATACAGGTGACATTTAATTTTGTCCGATGAAATATTCTTTCTGCCTTGCATCATCTCACAGCCGTAGCTTAGCCCATTTGCATGGGCCATCCTGTGTATTTGTCATTCTACTTGCTTTCGTCGTGCAGTTTTAGGTACAGGCAATACATTTAAATGTACATATGTATAACAATGATTCGTAATTCTACTGTTAATCAAAGATAGAATATTATTTTCAACGCGAATTCCTACACGGTTCACTTTTCATATCATCAGCTCAGGATACCTATCAACATCACAAATAGGACATTCAAAGGAAATCCTATGAAACCTTGCGACAAACGAAATCCACCGAAAGAGCGATTCGAACAATTCGAAGGCACCAAAGGAGCCCTACGGTCTTTTTTAACGAACGTTAATTAACGTTATGGTTACGGCACTCTACGGCGATGTCGGTTAGAGGGGTAGCCATGGCAAGTGAAATTCCCTTTGTGTCCGAAAGCCCGATATTGCTGAGCTTAATCACGCTTAAATACGCTAGCTCGTCATGTCCATTGCGTCGGATGTTCCTCTCGAAATATCGCTGCTGGAGAATGGTATCACGTTCATTTCTCTCTCTCTCTCTCTCTCTCTCTCTATCTCTTTCTCACTCACTCTCTTCAACGATGCTCTGATAGCGATATTATTATTATTAACCAGTTAATTAGCGTTTTCCTTTAGGTATACGTTGATGCGTAGTCCAACTTTCTCTGACAGATTATCGATTGTAAACGTTGCTGTGTAGTGCGACATGGACCGCCTGGAGATCGTAACACTGGAAGATTATTGATTCGCGCATAAAATTTTGATTAAATCCTCACGGAGATTGAAGCGTCTGCAGCAACAAGGAAGTAGTTGTAAATTAAGTTATGAAGAATTTCTAAGCCATCTACGTTTGGAAACAGACTGTTTAGCTCGTTACTAGTAGCGTGATAAAACAGTGAAATGTGTCGTGTACTTTGACGGTTCGCTGGTCATAGTTTTCTACGGGAATATAACATCTACTCATCAAAAGGAAAGTATGTCCAATTGATGTTAATATTCTCAGTCGTAAGTATTATAATTCAGCAGCCTGTCTATGTTACTTTATTTCTGAAAGTTACTTTATTTTGTTGTTTGTTTTATTACTTCTCACATAATATCTGCTTCCTAACTCAAATAACCTTATCATGGGATTATTCAACTGATTTTCCCTTTTTCCCCTTTTATAACTATCAACTAAAAATTTGCATGCGCTCGCAACGTGTAGTTCAACTACATTATTAAATGAACCATGTCTCACAATAGGTATACAACAAGTTTAATTATTCCGTGCAAAGTTCAAAATTGAATTTTAAGGTATTGAATTTTACACGGCTCAGATAACCCTATCCTACCTTATATCGGATAAATCTTGCCAAAAGTAAGCAAATATTCTGATAGTTTCGAGTCGTGGCGTGGTTGATGTTGCGTAGTATTTCATGTAGCTCCCGGTTCTCTCCCTCTGGTGCGGCTTTAATTTCAACGGATCTCGAAAAATTTTGCGTTTAGGGCTGCGGTGAAGAGGTTTGGGGAGAGATGGCTTAACGAAGAACCCTTCTTTGCGTAGGTGCTCGAGAAGGAGTCGAGGGGGATCCTTGAGTGTGAGGGAAAGGACGCCAACAAACTGGCGTAATAGTCGAGTAGTACACCTACGTGTGGGAAATTTTACGCGTTTTAAATATTTCGAAGGAATTAAAGCGTGATATAAAGTGATACGGAAGTTTATACGTGCATTTTGGAATTTCATTAACGCTGTAACGAGGCACAACTATCGTCATTATATGTGCTAATAAAGTCTGAAGCAAAACTGGAACTGTACATTTCCGTTCGTAATAATTGATCGCTACGTGATAACTAATTTAGATTGCTAAGTTTATATAATACACACGATATATTCGTAACAATTATGGTAAGTAAGTGTTACAATACTGTCTTACCAGCTGTTACACATCTTCGTTACTTTTATATTTTTAACTTATATAGATGTTTCTTTATTAAATATTTAATTAATTCGCACCGATTTTTAAGAATATATGTTTGCATTAAATATCTTGTAATTTTTACTGTATATACATTTTCGTTCTAAACTGTACCGACACGTCAGTGAAATTCCAAAATAAAATATTTATATAACACACGTAATATATATCTAAAACTTTTCCATAGGAAATGTTCAAATACTTACGCAGATGACTGTGTTTCATGAATTATTGCTCTTTAATAAACGAGAGTAGTTCAGCTTGAGAAGAACATAAAGCATACATGAAAGCGTGGATTCGTTCGTATTCGTGTATAGGGTGCAATAAACGCATACTAGTCGGGAAGCTGCATTGCAGTTTTCACTGGTTTTTTTCTCAGGTATTGGGTCGAGCACGAATGTGTAGTCAGGCAATCGTAGGTGGCCATAAACAGTCATTGACAGTGCGTACGTGTGGTCGTTTGCTAAATCGGGTTCTACCGCCACGACCGCAAAAGCGGTTCGAACTAAACCGTTCTTCCTCAAATGCGTTCAGTGTATCCTCGGTGATCAATGTGATTCTCTGTCGAGGCTTTTCGCTAATCGCTTTTAATCGCAACCTTTCCTCCGCTCCCATTAATCAAAACTTTCTGCATCAAACTTTTCATTCGTATTCACTCTCTTTCAGATATCAAGAGATTTATACTATTTTATTGCGAATTCCAGCCGATATTTTCTTTTTTTTTTTTTTTTTGCTAAAAAACGTTAATTTAATCTTTCCCGTTTATTTTATTTTGAATGTGCTCTTAGCAGTATACGTTTAAGTATAAATATTTTATACAAATAGCGCATTAATATTGAGGGCAGAAATTAGTTTGAGAATATCAGATTATGATACAGCGTATATGAGTTATGCAGAAACTAAAATTCATCGATTCTATCAAGGCTAATCATTTTGTTTCTGAAGTATTATAGAGTAATTATGTATGGTCGTAGTGAAAATAAGAAATTTCCAGAAAATGGAAGGTTGATCAGTTTAGTTTCTGAGTACGTCGTGTGAAATGTTCAGATTTTTCATCTCGATCGTATTACGAAGTACATCTATCACGTGCTTACGATGTGAATGTCGATTTATGTTTCTTCGTTTTATGTATTTCTTATTTGAAATAGCGTTGGAAATTTTTCAGTATTCTCTTTACGATAGTACAGCGAATACGTAAAAAATGAGAATTCAATTACACCGCGGTCAAAGTCGCATATAACATTAATATTGTAATAAAAGAGCCATTTATCACTGGACTTTTAACAGTACCAGCTTCGAAAACGAATAAAGGGCAAACCTGTGAAATTTTTCAAACTGTGGAACAATATTATCCCAAAATAGTACTGCAAACATCGTATCTCGATTCCAATAGCGTATCTCAACAAATAATGTACTTCGATTAATAAACTTATCCAAGTAAAAGCATACTTATCTTAAACGAAGAGAAATCTGAAACAAAATAGCCAATTTTCTGCACAAATTATTTCACTTACGTTATTCCTACGATATACTCGCGAAATGTCTCCCCTTCGACGTTCCATCATTCTTTTACTTTTTCTTTTTTCTACGTTCGGCGGAAACGGTGCCCAATCGAACGCATCGATATCCTGTCAGGTCTCAGCACATTACAACGTTTCATAGCTTTCTTCGCTGCCGAGTAAAATTATTTCCCTGGCAGCACGTGAAATTCTCGCATAATCGCCCAACACCTTCATTACTCGAGCATTGATCGATCGCGTGGAATTATTCGATCGTTGAACAAGCTGCATTTATAATCGTCGTCGAAAGTTCGTAATCATTACTTATCCGCGGCGTAATAATATTTTCTAGACCCGTAAGAGCCTTTGAACCCTCCGATGAATCGAAGATCCTATTTCGCACGAGCATCTTTAATACCACTGCAAGATGTGCACGAACGTAACGAGTCACGATAAACGGTTAACGTAGTAGTACAAATTTCTTTCGATCGTCAGGGCCCTCTTTCATACATATTCGCTGCAGAATGTCAAGACCCATCGCATGCATATTTCATAACGCATCTCCATAACCGATTAATCTTTGCCGGAGTCTTTTCAAGGGTCTCTCGATGCTTACAATCCCATGGAAAACACTTTCGATCGCTTCTCGGTGTAGCTGTAAATCGTCGGTCGAATGACATCGAGATGGGAAGAGAGCGAAGGAGAAAGAGAGGAGGAAAATCCCTTTGACTCTATCTGGTTCAATCTGCTCTCTTCGTCTCTCTGCATTTCTTCCTTGTCCCCTTCCCTCTTTTACTCTGCTCCCGTTGCTTTCCACGCGGAAGAGCCCATCCTTTTGTGCGTGCGGAATTAGTTTCCTCTTACCAGACTGGCCAGTAGTCATTTCGTCCTCTTCCTCTTCCTCTTTCCCAGTTTATTCGTTGCCATCCGTTCTCCACCACCACGTCATCTACGTCTATGTTGTTTGCCGGACGATGGGGAAAGTTAGAGGGCCGCTTTGAACGCGGCCTCGCCTTAGTCCGACCGTGGAAACACGAAGAAAGTGTGTTCGTTCCTTCGATGCGTTGCTTCCTATCGTTCTTCCGTCCAGCATAGTTCCCCGTCGTTTCTCGTCGATTTAGCGGTGTTTGAACTTGGCGGTGGTTCAATTAAGAGATAGACCTCGTCGAAGGAACTTTAATGTTCGTATCCAGTTTCCTATACTCTGATGCTTCAAAGATTCCCACCTACAGTTGGTTTATAGTTAGCTGTATTTGTAATAAAGATTAAAGGGGTTCCTGAAAATTTATGGTGCCCATAGTGTTCGTCGGTCTATACTAGTATCATTGGCGAAACTTTACAAGTTACAAATTACGAATTACCATCGTGTACGGTAACCATCAAGCCAAATTCTGGAAGCGAATTTTATAAATTATAAGCCATTCAATTAATCCGTTCAACGTAGAATCGTAAAATTAAATAACTTTTTGAAAAAGCCAACTTAGTAAAATTATTATGAAATTTTAATCTATTTTGTAAATATAGAACAAAAAACAACGTTACTTGGAATATATTACAATTATCAATCAAACATAAATAGTATTAAGAATCTAAAAACTTCCGATGTCGTTTTGTCTTATGAGTCGTTCATTTAGAAATCTCCGCAATTGATGCCTCTAAGCTGCGTAAATTTTCAATAAAAATGAATGCTACAAAATTAATTATATTTATAATACATATTTCACGAGTATGAATCAACAATGAGCTTTACGAGAGTATGAGAGATATATTATATCGAATGAATAATTTTCTAGTTTCACATGAACATCGTTAATATTATAATGTATATTCATTTGGATAATTAATGTACTTTCCTTTTGGGGAGAAATTTGAATAGAATTTTTGACGGAATTAAAAATTTTATCTTTTATCAAGGATTATATTAAATGAACAGTGTAAATTGAAGACAGTTCCTCTGAAATATATATTTCTGGCGAGACTTGGATTTTCAAGTTTTTATAGGAAATAAATGGACCACGAAATGAGCCAGCTGCCTTCATTGTGCGCCACGAAAGTTGGCAAACGATGCTTGCGTAAAAAGCAAGGAAGAAAGATTTCTTAGCTTATATGTGTCTGCAGCAAATACCAACTGTTTCTGGATTCGTTATTTCAGAATTATTTCTTAATTGAAACCATCTTTTCCTCGATAATAATTCGTGTCGTTGAAAGTTTCAGAAACAATATTCATTATTCCGTATCTTTTATTCTCCTCGTTCTCCGATAATTTATATTCTATGTTAATTTTCCAAGAACAAAGGGAAAACGAAGTAAAGACGTAATACAAATTAACGTTTTCATTATATCGACTTAAATTTCAGTAAAATAATAATGGTTAAATATTATGAGATTCATGAAAAGGACAAGTGAAAAATATATTCCTTCGCATGTATTTTATTCTGTATTATTTATTAGACTAAATTAACCAAAGTGTAATTCAAACGAACCTCTGATAGAGTTTTTTTCCTCCTTGTCTGTTAAAAAAGCAGGAACGAATATGGACAGACGTTTTCAAGTGTTCTCTCATAAGAACTCCCCTTTAGCTATCACTTATATCCCCCCTAAAAAATTTTTTGCCTCGTGTTGTCGAAAGTCACTAATTTATATAGAAGTACTATTTATCATACCATTAATGCCTCTCTAATTTCTCCATATATTGTTCAATCCATCTAAACCTTAACATCCTTTTTCTCTGGTCTGTTTTTCTGCTTAACTCACTACGTATAGTGCGGTTTTTTACGATACTTTCTTTTTAGAATGATAGTTTTTAAAAATCTATTACTAGGATCAATACTATTAATACCATTCTTTATATAAAGTAGGAAAGACCATTAAAGCGGATCTTACTTAAATAAATAAACAGATTTAATAATTTATCTTTCTATTCCTATATGGAAAACATTTTAATTATTGCGTAATTTGAAATTGGTTTATAATTATTGACCATTCGTGAACTTTACGCTGTAGGATTCGCAATTCGTCAAGATTACAATTAGAGGCAAGTCGGTTGTTTCGCTCGAAACTATTGTCTAATATTTATTTATTATATCGTATGTTTATCTACGTTGGGAAGACCTGATGCGCGCATACGCGATTCCTGCGGGATCGATACTCCTAGCACTCCAGGCTCGTCACAACTGAAGGCGCGAGATTCCCGAGAAAATTGAAACCCTTGGGATCTAGCCCTTTTGCTCATGAATACAATGGAAGCAGGAACTATTAGCGATATCCATTTACAAGTTTTGTCGTAAATTAATGCAATGTAACTGTAGTATAAACTGAAGCAACTGAACTACTATACAATTTACAAATGAGCACGTGGGAATATGTAGAGAAAGCTTTGATAAATTCATTGATTTCTTTTTGTATCTTGTGGATTTTCATGCAAGTTCAATTTTGTAAACGCTCACAGATTGAATCTAAATAGAAATTTGTTTCATCCTCTACATATTACGACGAATAACTGTACCGTACTTTGGGTACTGTATACTTTTCCATATTATATCATAGATATAGTATGATAAAATATGAAGAGTACTATATACTCTTCATATTTTTTCACATTTAAATCTGCTATAAATTATAAATATACAAAGATCCATGTTAGGATGTGTGTTGGCCATACAATAGAACATATTTTAACTTTTAAATAAATATATTACTTGAAACACAAATATCTACGTAATTTATAAGTGTAAATATTTTTAGCTGTAGATATTTAGATTCTAGATATTTGGAATTTTACGATCTATGATTTCTCACGTGTTTCTTCAAAAAAGTACCACGTGGAAAATAGAATCTCCTCGAAAATGCTGACGCGGGAGATACATAATTCTATGGGGCGCAGTGAATAAAATAGAATGATACGTCTGAATTCCTTGTTTCTGTAATTCGGACGTTGAAATGTTTGGATAGGTATTATCGCGAGTAAGAATAGGATTTTCTACGTCAGCAAGACGATAAAACTCGCTCTTTATCTTGATGTAAGGAACATATTCTCCACATATTTGCGCTTTTGTCTCTGTATTACAAGGATTCCTGAATACAATTTTCACACCTTACTCGTTTATAATTTCATTGTTAATAACCATTTTATGCACTTATCGAATGTTGAAAAACATCAACGGGCACTCGTTGTATCATTTAATAATTAATTTTATTGTTTGTATCGTCGAAGTACTGTAAGTGGCAAGATCTTATCATCTGCATTTTCAGCCTGAACAATCGAAAGTCACGGGAATTGCTCTCACCTTGCGGGATGAACTACCATGTTTGGCGAAAGAGGACCAAGCTTGCTAATGACAGCCGCTAAGACAGCTGTTAGGATGGTCGTTAAGTGGCTACAATGTATAACAGGTCTTAGTACTAGCGTTACGTCGTTTCTCGAGTCTTTCCCACGGCTAGCTAAATAGTCGGTATACCAAGTGCTCCCAAAGTGGATAAATTATTCTCTTCGCTACAATCACGGGATTAGGTAAAGCTGGGAGATAATTCTATGTCCAGAATCGATGGAAATCAGCTTTAGCTCCGTTGAACGTGAATTTTATTTCGTCCACAACTTGTTTGCGCAAAAGCTAATGACACGTTATATTTTCTCGAAACTATTTGATCATCCATCTTAACCAACCAACTGTTAATTCATCCTACGTTATATGGAGAAATAAAATTTTTAATTTACATAGAAATTTTATCAAAGCAATATGAATGGAATTGTACTTAACTGCCCTTTTTTATTTGCCTTTTCCGTTTCCTCTAGTTTCTCTCTCTCTGATCACGTAATCCACAATACTATCACCTATCGATTCTTAGAATCTTGTTCTACTAGAATGGAGTTTCGTAATCTGACAGTCGATATGTATAAAAGTATAGTCACGTATTTCGTGACCAACGATGTGAATAACGCCTGGTAATATGATAACGTTGTCACCGATAACGTCACCTTTCGTTTTCGTTAAATGGTACTTTTATCGCGCGATCTTATCACGAGTTGCTTTCACGATCTGCCCGCGAGACAAAACACCATGTTAAATTCGCGAATATCGGTCAGCTGTTAACGTAATCTCGGATTTGAACGTTATTGCCACGAAATATATTCTGAAGCAAATATTACATCGTAAAATTTATATCCTTTATTCCTATCGTTCATTTTTTTATAATGCGTATTATACGTAATACCGATTACCATAACATCATAAATACCATACAGGAATCATTTCTTCGGCAATCGTTATTGTATGAGCTGCATTGTTTGAGTTGAATTTTAGACACGTTATACGTAGATAGAAGGTTATTTTGTTATTATGAAAATGCATACAAGCAAGAGAATAATGCTATTCATAAACGTGGATTAAGTTTTAATAAAATTACCTTGGACGTGGATTATGTAATGTTCACGAATAAAAGTTTCGCAAAGTGCAACATGTATGGCGTGTACGGAATTAAAAATGTATTGTAGTTTAAAAATGTATGCTTGTAAATTCAAGATGAAAGATTTCACTTTATTATATCATATCTCTACGAATTATCGTGTTTTTTGTGAGTTGCAAAATTATATCAATAGGTATACAAAATTAATTAATCGACTATTTTTCGATCTATACAATAGCATTTTACATATGCTAATGTATCGGGTAAAACATACGCCGAATAAAAATAAATATTTAAATGAGCTCATGGCGGAGTACAAAAATTAATCGAGGTCACTAAAGTACATTGACCGAGTTCTCGAAAATTTTCTCCTGAAGTATCTCATTGCAGAAGCTCACCGTCATAGACAGAACACACAGTTTATACAGATTACGGCAGAGATGTAAACAGTGTGCATAAGAGCAGCTTATATGTAGCTTGGGTAAGGAACACACTTCCATTCTTGTTTTCGCACTTGGCACTCGTTCTTTCCGTTCATTCAACCATTTACTTATGCAGCGCCATTCATTCGTGTGGCGGGACGTGTGCTTTAAAATTATCTATGCGTCAACTGATTGATATGATCTACATCTTGGAACAAAGTTTATACGAAGCGTGTTAGAAGTGCATAAATATTTTTGCATGCTCATAGTGCTCCTCGTTAACGATTTCAAAATCAAAACGGAGCAAAACTGTTTCAAGCGGATACTTGCGGCGATCATTGAAAAGAAACGTTCTTGAATATTGCGAATTTTTCAATTTCTTAAGCTTCAACATTTTTAATCTTCCAATAGAATATTTTTAATTTGTTAGATTTTGGCTTCTTTCAACTTTTTATTCCACGACATTGACATCCGAAGAGTATTCTCACAATTAGATATTAGTGGTATTAGCTCCTCCATAAGCAAATATATTCTTATCCCGCAGATGGATTACGTTATTTATGTTCAAACTTAATATTTTTACTAAAATGTCCTGAATTTTTAGAAAATGTACCACAAATCTAGGATAGGTATTTATTTATTTTGGTTGACTTTAGTATATTACAGAACCGTTCGTTAATTCGGATATTCGGAATTATTTTCAATAAACGGACAACGATCACGAAGAAAATTTAACGAAGTAAAATATATTTAAGTACTGCAATCTAAAACAAGGACAATTGAATAAACGAAACCAATTCACCTGTACAATAAAATTTCTTTGGAAGTCGGTGAACAGTATGTTTCGATTCGACCGGCACCGGTTACCTGTACACAACTTAATGTCGGTGCGTAGACGTACGGAGCGAGGGACGTGATTTGAATTCGAATTAGCGATCGGCGCGGTGCTTGCGATGCACTCTCATTCGCTCGAAAGACCGAAGCCCCGATTGCTGGGAGGCTCCGTGTTCCATCGAGTTTACCGTTTCCAGCGAACATACATTCGATTCGCTTGCATTGTAACCGTAAGCGCAATCGTTCGCGCAAATTGATCCGCGTACGAGATAAATATCAATCGACGCATGGCAGCCAGTGGAAATGCAAACGTTCAAGAGCCCGCCTCGTAAACATGTTAATAGCGAACGTTTTATGATGACAAAACCGCGAATTTGTAGAAGACACAGCTGTTACAGAATTTTCTTTGTTTTATAACTGAATCATCTAGTCTCGCCTGAAGGTCCAAGAACAGGTGCTGTTTTTAATAGGTAGAGAATAACAAGAAATTATGGGGTATTTGCGAAGAGAAGAAAAAGTATATAACGTTTGGTTACGAAGATTAATACTAGACGGAATTACAAATTAAAGTGCAAAACTTATCAAACGCTTTGACTCAATGAAATGATAAAAAATATATATAAGGCAATTTTATTTATGTATTCTACAGAAATGTATCATTCTAAGTCTATAAAATTTCTATGTGAAATTACGAATTGGTTCTTTTGGCCAGATTGATCTAAAGATTAACAAATTCTCTCATTTTTGAAGATTTTTCGCCTTCCTAATAATGAAACAAAGAATTTGTCACATATAATAGAATATAATTACTTCGTACATTCGAATGGTTTCGATCCTTCCCAAATTTAGGACAAATGTAACTACTGTTCTAAGACGTTTCTGTACGAGTGTACGATCGATTTGACATTAGAGTAACGCACTTGGAACAATTATTTTATGTCGAAATCGATATTGGTTATACATAACTATGCTGGAATGTGATTGTATTTCATTATATAAGAGTATTGGAAAGGGAATGAATAAGATGGAAGTTAATTTGAATCGATTGATGTGAGTTATGTTAATTTCTTGGAAGGTGCGCTGTGCTAAATAACTCGTGCCGTTCATAAAATAGGTTATACGATAGATAGTATAATGTTTAATGATTAAGTCTCTTAATACTGATGCCATGTAATATCGTACAACACTAATTAAACAATTCTGTGTAGACTAATTTGTAGTCAAATGAAATAACAATTAGACATCTTAAATTAAAGCGAAATTGGTGTTTCCTTTAATATGAAGATACGATTCAAAGCACAAGCTTCTTATACACTTACAACGTACAATTTTATTCAAAATACTGTTCTTATATATATAGATATTATGTAAGAAAGATAAAATGTTCCTGAAAATGATTAATTTTATATATTTGCATAAATCTAAATAATTAAAAACATCATTATGTTCGAAATAAAGCACGTGGTCCAATTATCGCTAATTTCTCTCCTATATCATTTAAAAATCGCACATAACCATTTAAAGACCATTACAAAAGTTCTAAACGGAATAAGCTTTACAAAAAGTTTCAGTATATTTTCCTACCGGCAATCTCCTAATTTAGAGAAATCGCGGAAAGTAGCATTTCGTATAGTTTTCACCCGAATTTCATTTCGAGGAAGTTAATGCCCGAGACGAAGAAACTTCTAACGCCTGATTCTAACAAGCGCGACGGTCGCTCGCTGGGTAATAGAACCGCAATCGCGCGAGTAAATTGAGTCACGTAGAGGATAAGAGAGAACTAGTATTATATGGAGTCGATAGCGTGACGCGGTAATGAAGTGTCTCCTTTTTCCGATTTACCCTGCCTTCGAAAATTTTAACCTCTTCGAGGCCAATATCTCGGTTTCCCCTGGAGCTCATGCCGCGCGCCGCGCCGCAACGATAGTCGAATGTCATTGCTGCAATCAATTCGTATCGTTTTACAGCATACAATCTCGATACCGCAAAAAGGAAAGTCGACCTTTTCGTACGAGTGACCGTACTCTCGAGGAATTTTTCTGCACGCGCGAATGCATCCAACCGATTCGAAAGCGAATTTATCGTCCACGTTTTGCTCGCTTCTTAAGATTTAACATCAAGATTTAACAAATATACGTAACAGAATTATTTTGTTTTCCATGTAGATTTATTTCTCAGATAAGGAATTATCCACGCACGTGTTACAAGGATATGTAAATTGTACAAAATGATGTTACGTTATTTCTCGCTTAATGTAATGCTAATTATAAAACTTAATTGCTTTATTTTCATATCTAGCATGAAAAATATATTTGATCGGCAGTATGATTCATAAGTTTCTATTGTAAACGTATTAATTTAAATTGAAGTTCATATGTTGCACACTATCTAGATTATCCTGTTAGTCATAAAGAGATCTAATAACATTATAATACACGGTATGTCATTATAATGCAACTTTGGTTCCATGAAGACTAAACCGCGACACACTCATAACACAAGCACTTGTGCGTTGCTGTAGAACGTGCACGGCATTTGTTCCGAACAATAAGTTGAACAGCACTAAAAATCCGATCCGCGTGGTCCCTGCATTCCAATGAATCATCAAAGAGATTATATGCAAACGATGTTTAAAATAGTCGATGTTCAATGCACGGATCAAATTATAACAATCCAAAAGAATACAGTGGTACTTTTAACCTGTTAACCGAGACATTTCTCGGAGATTTCTATAATCATGAAATTAAAAGTTAATATAGTATGTAAAGTCAAATCAATTTCAAATAGGTCGATTTCAATTCTAATATGAATACAATACAATATATCTATATAGTATAATTTTTTTTATATAATATATCAAGCTAATTTGTTTGTTTTTTCTAATTAAGAGGATGATCAGATACTTCGATTATTTCTATAAGGCACTATACTCTTACGCTATTCTGTGCGTGGTACGTATATATTCATCGTCTTATTGCACTTTCCTATTCTACTATTCTTATTCTACTGATTGGCCAAACCATATACAAGCTTGGTATAAACAAGAATTCAAGGACTCGTTGCAAACGTCTTTTTATCGTATAGCGTAGTAAAACTGTTGTAGTTACATATGTGCAATAAAATCTCGTAACATATATGTATTATAACACGCAACATTGGTTATTGATGACCGAGGAACTTTCCATTCAGGCTACTAATGTTACCTACATGTATAAAAAGAATAACGACATGGATAGTCAGTGGTACTAGCTTGATGCGTGTAAAATGTCGTTCCTTTTTTACAAATGAAACTTCAACCATACGTAGTTCCTTGGGGACAATTTGCATATTTTTAGACAAAATCATTTTTACGTGATTATGCGACGAGGGTATAGGTCAAAGTTGCACGACGAGGGTGCGTAAGGAAACTCTGTTCCATTTTGTCCTCGCAACTTCGTATCAAAGGATTTGCCGCTTTATTCCAGAATTTACAGTTGAATTTCTAGTTTTCAACCGACGTATTTAAATTATCGATCAATCGTAATATCTTCATCTATGTGTAATTGGTACCAAATGAGTTAATTTATAAAAGAGGATGAAATTTCAATTTCTAGAACTTATCTCGTAATTATGAACTGTAGATTTGGGTTGTTTTAGTTTTCTACGCCGTTTTTTCCACCTTCGTTTCAACGTTTGTAATTTCCGCAAACCTCGAATCCTCAAACTTCGTACCAGGTCTAACAAATGTCTCGACAACCATCTAACAACTCACGCTTATAGAGTAGACAAGTAATTCGTGCTACAAATGGAGTGTTTTAAAATAAGTCGAAATCGCGCAATAACTTTTTGTTATGCGAAACTGCATTTTCCAGAACTGCCCAGTCTCTGTGCGCGACAGGTCACATTTGCCACGAATATTCCCGTACCTATTAGTCGGTCCTTGCAACTTTGTATCCGTTCTATAATTAAAAAGTCTCTCACAGGTGTTCACGTGTCGAATTAATTTTGTGTAAAATGTTTGAAAAGGAATTTTATTTTACGACAAATTTCCTTTGCGGCAGCTTAATAGCAGGTACGTCGTAAAAAGTTCTGCGAAGGACTAAATAGAGTGCGGTCGGGGCTACTTTAGGAAATATTTAAAAGTTTGTAGTTAGTTGATCGATATGCCCATTTACCTTCTTTGAGAAAGTTCAGGATGCTTTATGAAGTGGAAGGCAACAGGGTAGTCTTAGGATCAACCTAGGTCTTCTCTTGATCATTAGAGCGATCAAATTACTCTAGCAATAAGTGTCTATCAATTATATATACTATATAGAGATAGATTCTTCGGTCTGAAAGATATGTCCGGTCTCAACTTTATCTACAAATTTGTCTTTCCTACCATCCTTCCAGGATATTACAGCAATTATAATTTAAATAGGAATGTAAGAAGTAATTTTTATTTTCAACGTTTACTTACGATCTCAGATAATAGTAATAAAAGTACGATGTTAGATGCACACGCACCGGATTGATCTCCAAGTTGTTTCTCCGAAAAATGAAACTCTGCGTGACATCCAAGAATACATGCATATAAAAAGAAATTTAGTCGCGATGAGAAGAATCTGGTGAACGTAATGTTAGCTGTGAACCAATAATGCCACGAACTTGAAGATCGGTGAGTTCAAGTCGGAACATCCAAACTCTTTACCCGTCCAAAGAATCTTACCCTCTTCCAAAGTCTAAACAAAGCTTATAACTTCTGATTCCTTCGAGGAACAAACAATTCTTATAATCGAAGTTCCGATAGCACAATAGCACGTTGATTCTCCCAATTCCTTTTCAATCGTCCTGAGACGTTGTCAGTGTAAACATGTTTGCTTGGCTGGTGACGGTGCTGGAACGTCGCGGCGTGAAATACGTTGGGTCACGTTCCTCCGCATAGAAGACATTGCGTCGGGTCGTGCAAAGTGTACTCGAGAACGGCGAGGAGCGGCCATTTTGGACGAAATACGCTGGCGTATTTCTCAGCGCGCCGTAGTTGGAACGCGGCTGTGAACGCGGCTGTGAACGCGGCTGTGTACGCGGCTGTGTGCGCGCTTGTGTGCGCGCGAACGGTCGGTCGGTCTCTTCCACGGTCGTGTGGCCTCTTCCCAGCGGCCATTAAACCAACGGTTTCAAGTGCTTCGAGCACGTTCCGCGCGGCGCGTTGCGCCTGTGTGTACGCGAACAGCGGCCTCGACAGCGAACAGGCAGCGCCGCGCAACCAGTGTATTCCTACCGACGTTAGAGGAAGGAACGAATTTCTAGTGTATTTCGCTGTGTTCACGCCTTTTATCTTCCTATCGTTCATCTGACAATCCTTATTCGTCGATTTGTATCAATCATTAATGGAAGTTTGTCATTGAGGAGAAATTATGGATTGGTCGAAAGATATGGGGCTCTCGCTGGTGAACTTGTACAAGAACAAGGAGGTTCTATGGAACCCGGGGAACTCTGAATACCATCAAAAAAATAGACGACACGATGCTTGGCAAGAAGTCGCTGATGAACTCTCCTTGATTATTAAAAAACCGGTGTCTTCATTGGAATGCAAGAGGAAGATGGATACCATTCTTTCCTCGTTTAGGAGAGAGAGGGTAAAAGTAAGGAAGATTAGCGAGATGGCTGAGGGAGGTATGTTGGATGAATTTAATCATTGGAAGAAGGGGATTCTCGAGACTGTAGATACGGAAATTGGGTTCTTTGCGATTCAAGTCCACGTTCTATTTGTTTCTTGACCAATTTTCTAAGCGCTCTAGGCTAATATTTAGGTCCTGCTCTTCTGTTTTAACCTCTCGGGCGTTATGGTTTATCACCGAATGTGTACATCACAGTGGCACGAATTCTTCGCACTAGCGTACAAGCGATTATATAATAATACTTCTTTGTCAATATCAATACTTTAGCATCTTTAGGATTGAACTTATTATTGCACAGAAGATAACTTTTAAAGAGTATGTTAGTATGATTAAACATTTCAAGGTCCAATACAGTAAGGTCTCATAAGTCAACATATTCAACATAAACATGTACATTGAGACACAACAGTTTTCATTATAGCCGTTTCGATTATAGCCGTCATTTCCATTATGAATGAACTTTGGTTCTGAAAGGTACATATACGACATAATCGCTCGATGGGTTAAAAATATTTCTAGTTCGTGATCCCTTGAATAAAATGAGATGAAATATCAGCATATTCATAGAATAGCAGCCTATTATATGAATCTGTAAGACTTTTTCGTCCAATTCTTTTTCTCGCCTTTATAAAGAAAAAAACATAGAGAATGTGTTTCTACTGCTACAACAATTTCGTAGAAGCACGCATTTCGACAGAATCGATTTCGATGGAAGACGTGCACGAAGGCAAGCAGCGAAAATTCGTTGTCGAAAACAACGTGAAAGAAACGTAGACGAGCCCGAAAGAACTTGTTCTCGACACAGATAGTGACCCGGTTTCCGTTTGTTCGATGATGTTATCATTAATGTAGTCATTGTTAGTAATAGTTTATTTTGTAATTCTCTATCTAGATTCTGACAGACCTTCGGGATCCACATGGTTCCTTTATGATTCGTTAACTTTTCTTATCGAAAAAGATGTTCTCCGTTCCAACAAATCTTTCGTAAGTATTTCAAGACGTAATTCTATAAAAAAAAAAGTCTCTTGAAATCTTTCACGATCGAATCAAATCTCGAAATTATCAACAGGTAAACGAAATATTTAACGATTTGATGAATAATTTGTAGGTTAACGTTAATCGCGACGAACATTCTCCTCCACCTATCAAAGTAAACAAACTGCAATCAGAGAACGAACGAATAGAAAAGATCTCTAAGGCAGTGGAAACACCAAGCGAGGACGAGTGTTACAGCTACGGAATGTTCGTGGCGAATAAATTGAAACGCTATTCAGCTCGTACTCGAAGCGCAGTTCAGCACGCCATAAGTGATATTCTTTTTAACGCTGACATGGGTTATTACAATCAGTCTAGTTCAGTTTCGACGAACACGCAGACTGAACCTAACGTAGTTCAGTGTATTTGGTTGCAACAGAACGAAAACACTCAGCAAGAACACGACTTTAAGAACGAAGTAATCAGTGATCTGGAGAACGAGAGCGAAATATTTAATTAAATTCAGCATAGAATTGTTAATAGCGACGATGAATTGTACTGTGATCGTTGCAACGATATAATTTTACTCGTTGCAAGTTTTAAGCTTCGGTTGATTATTTCGTTTTGTTTATCAAATGGTTGATTGAAATTGCGAGCAAGCTTATTTTATACAAGGAAAAACGAACGCGTGTAGAAATTTTGAAAGTGTAAATAGAAGTTAATTTAAAATAGTTATTGGCTTTCTATAGGAATTGATTGGATATTGCTAATGAACCTATTGTACGTGTAATATATTATACATATCATATTATATTTACGTATATTTATACACAGGGTGTACCAAATAAATTGTTATAACTTGTTTTCTTAGAAACCAATACAGATATCGATTTTAGATTCTTTTGTACAATTAAATGTAACAGAGGATAATATTTTAATATAAGATCTAACAAAATTGATATCTCTAAGAACCATATGTGATATATTGAGAAATTAAATCTTTATGTAATTTGTCTATGCACTTTGATAACGAATATTTATCTTCAAGTCTGAGAAATTGATAGACAGACGTATCGTGCATATTACTTCTTTGTAATGCATAACGTGTATTATACCCATTACACGACAAAAGAAATACATTAGTCTCTTTGTTGTTCCCAACATACGTGTTAGTAATGCTTTGATACGGATTCAAGCTTGAATAATCGCAATCGAGGACGGTACAGGTGTGCCGCAGGAAATGTCACTGCTATATCCTGTCAAGGGTCTACAATTGATTAATGATCTTTTCGCAAATCAAGCGTCATCGTCGTTTAAAAGGAAGATTTTTTATACATACATTTTATATCAAAGAACTTTGTATTTTCTCAAATTTAATTTAACAAGGTACGATTCTCTGATTAAATTTCTCTTCGATTAATTAATATTCACTGAAAATAAACTTTTAATTTACTGTAACGAGAAAGACCAAGCGTGCCAAAAAATGTTTAAAAAAATGTACCGTTAAAAAAACTCATTCAAATAAACGTTACAAACTGTTTCGAAAGAAGTAGGACCAATCCACATAAAAAAAATAACGCTTTGAAGTTCAATTGCTCCAAAAATACGCATCGATGCGAACATGACCGAAAAAAGTATGCGTTTCGCTTTCAATAGTTTTATCAGCAAACTCGCAGTCAAGTGTCCGCCGATTTAACTGCTAGTTACCCTGCATGGCCGATTGGTTTTCGTTCGAAACGACACTCTGACTCGGGCTGGGTAACCCTTTGCGTTACCATTTACATGATATTGAATCCGAGCTGGGGATAAAGTCGATGTTGATCGCGACGAGATTGGGTAGCACTTTACGTGTGGGCAATTTTTCCGACGAAACGTTTTCATGACATCCAGCCAATATCGGCCGCGTATGAAGCGGACTAGAGATGGCGATATTAAAGGAATACGGGTCACCGAGAAATTTTCAAGCAGCCACGTTTTCCGAGGAAAGAGGCGTGCCTTACAATTAGACTCACCTCCGAGGCATTACACTCCGCTTAATATCCTCTTTGGATGGTCCCCTTTTCTAGATAAAGATACTTTATTAACGACGAAACTTCGTTAAGGTCTGAAAGTTTTTTTATCAAAGCTGGATTTCAACAGATCACTGCGCTAAAAGAAATCCGATTCGATACATTTTTACGTGTAGATAACGAAAATGGGATTGCTATTGGTACGAAACGTGAATAGAAGGATTTGAATGGATGAGACCGATATTGAAGTACCAATATAAGATTCTTCCTCGCTGATACGTATTCCAAGCTTCCTTTCCTCCTGAAGTTTCTTACTCTATGCAAATTTTTCTTCGTTGATAAAAGTTTCAAAAGTTTCCTATGGACTCGGTCAATATTAACGTTCGTTTCGTGACCAAGCTGTCAATACAGTTTTCTATTTCTTAATCCTTCCTTATCTTTCTCTTCGCATTTTCTATTCTCCCACTTTATGTTATCGTTTATTTTTCTAACATCTTTCCGTTTTATGGAAATGTGGTGAGAATTCCAGACTAGAGTTGCTGGGTTTTAGAGCGTATTAAAGCGATATGTGTATACGTATAGATGTAACGTGTGTTGAAGAATTAAAAATCCGTGTTCTGAATGAATCCATGTGAAATGAATAGTCATACGTTTCAATAAACGTGTACACGGTAGTATTAGAAATGTAATTCGCGTATATTCATATGCACGACTGTATGTTTTTAAGATATTCATATTTTAATTCACGTACAATCGGTAGGTATGAGAATAGTTATTTAGATAGGTACATTGACCCAAGAAATTTGCACAATACAATTATGACTTCGCGAATATTTAGATTTTAATTAAAGTTAAAAATTTCTGATATAATTTCTCTCGGGAGAATTTAATCGATTAATTTTCTATTTTGGTACAGTAATATTAATAGTGGCAAATGTGTACTTCGTCCGCTGAAACATGCGTTTATATGTAAGCACATACATATACATGTAAATGCTATAACGTGTAACACGAATTAAATTTCAAGTATATTGACACATTATAAGCCAGATATTTTATTGGCAAACATAACCAGAGTTATTACCTTCCCCGATAAATTTTCTTAAATAATTTATCGTTTGTTGATACAGTTAAAAATTACTAACATATTCGATATTAATTTCAACAAATATTTTAATTGAAATTGTCCGCAAATATTTTTACAATATCGTTAACTTTTTTATCATTCTCAATTATTATTAAAAAAAATTAATTTACGTAACGAATCTGACTTTTTGTCACTTGTTACTGAAAACTCGTTAAAATGCCTTCTAGTGGATAACAAAAGGCAAGATATCTTGTTATCCATCTGGAATATGCTTACTCTTTGTACTCAACGAGCAAAGTTTCTAGCGACATTAGTCACGTGAAAATTGTTTCTCGTATTATGTTCACTACCTAAGAAAAAAAAAGTTTAAAGCCTAAATTATAGAGAAGGGGAAGAAATCTACTATAATAAAATTTACAATTGTGTTAGATTAACTTTATGACTGGTACAAAAAATATTTGCACATACACGTATTTTTCAATAAAGCGTTTTTTAGTCGTATGAGAATATTAGTAAATGACACGAAAATCGAAAAAATTGAAATCGTTAGTCGATCGTATCATAAAAATATTCCGAGTGCAAAGTACACGTACACTTAAATACACGTAAAATAGAAATCCCAGACACGGATACTTATATCATAAAAAAAAGATCATTGTTAAAAAAAAAAGAAGAAAATGTTCCCTATTCTACACAATTCCAGCTTGCACCAACTTCCACCCTGCTCCCATTAACGAGTACGGCAACAACTCGAGACTCGTATCAGAGAACACTTTTCCAATTGCGCTCTTTCAATACCTATTATCATCGTCGTTTTCAAGCGCGGAAGTCTGCTTTTTACCACGATGCAGTAACAATAAGCTCGCAATCGCAACGGGCGTATGAGCTATAATTACAAGGCATGGGGCGGTTTTGCCATCGGAGTTTATAGCGGCACTAGATTCGTTCCATGTGCATTACGAGTATCAATCGCCATATTCGAAAACCGGGTGTACGATCGACGACGGGACGGTCGAACGTATTTCGATTGGCTTCACTTGGAGTCGGGTCGCAGTGTCGTTGTGTATGCAGCGTGTCGTTGTTCTCTCGCGAAATTGGAACGTTTCGCCGCGGCGAGGCCATTGCAATTTTCATCGATACGATCTGACCATCGACCGTGAAGCCGGGCCCGTTTCCTGTCCGGAATCGTCCAACCGATTTCGACCGGCAGCCAGGGCACGTGCTGCCATCGTTTCTCTCCCTCCTCTCCCTCTTTCCTTCTTGTAACATATTCTATCCACACGCCCATCTTTCAGCAATTTTTTTTCATCTCCTACCTTGTCCGTCTTCCTCGTCGATTTATACTGCCTCGCAGAAGTATTTGAGCAATTACCATTGAAAACTTTTGTGTCTATTATACTCTACACGTTATATAAAACATTTTGAAATTTCATTAACACCGTAACAAAATACGACTGTCACGATTATATTGTTCAGTTTTGAAATCAATCTGAACGTGTACATAGAGATAACGAGACATTTATTGCAAACATATATTTAGTAAAAAATTAGTATACAGCGTAAATATCTATCTTAGGCACGTGTTAGAATACTTCCGTGAAACTGCGCAGGTACTTTATTCCTTTTCCGATAATGTTCTTCGAATCTACAGTTCATTACTACTATTTGCATCTTCTGGCTCGCTTTTTCCGTGTTTGCTTCTTCCAGTCAGTCGTTCAAGAAAGCTCCCTCTTCTGCTGATATTTATCGGATCGTCCATTTATTCGCAGCCACTGTTTCCTGAGATACGGTTGAGTTGATCGAGAAAACACAAATTCGTGTTCTGTTCAAGTCTGATCGAGCAATTTCGAAGAAATACAATTCTTGGCTATTGTACTTGGATCGCTCGAAACTTTCGGTATCCTAAAACATTTTTAGCGAAATTGAAAGGCGTGGTAGCAAAGTTTATGAATTAGCGAAGTTTTATACGGACCTTTTATTCTTTACATCGATATCTCAATTCAATACTATAGTTTTTCTCTTATAAAAACTAAATCTAAGGATTCCTTGCTATTAACGTATACGATTTTTTTTTATTGGAACAATGATTAGAGATTAATCCATACTGTACTCGTAGAAATGAAATTTTTGCAATTCGATGATCTACCGGATTATACACGTACATAGTTAAATATTTCAAAGATCCCGTATTCCAAGACAAAGGAAATTTTAATTACCATATAATGAAGGACTGAACTATTTATGTATTTTAATTGTACGAGTAATGAACTAGTCGTATAAGAATTTCATTGTGTCTCTCATCCACTTTCCGACTTAGGATAATCTGGAGATCAACAGAAGGAGATGCTCGCAATCTGGAACGAGTATCATTATTCGACGTCACGCGAGCATCACGACGAGTCTAATCTTAATTCCATTAAGCCTGTCGGCGTAGGTGGCTATGATCTTTACGCGGTACGCGAGTAATAAGCAGGATAGCGATCTCACGCGAGAGTAGATCTAGCGAGACAGTGACCGGTTCACGGAAAGTAGAAAAACCGAAACCTGACCCGTCGCACTTTCTAAACCTTGGACTCGTTTCGAGATCAGCTCGCGAGAAAGATGCTCGATTGGATGTCAGATCAAACACGTTGATCTCCGTTGGTCAAACGAGAAGATTCGTAGGAGAAAGCTTTGATAAGAACTTTTGCGTGCTGACCGTATTCTGTCCATCTCAAACTCACATACACATACACTATCAGTCACGAGTATCAGAGCACTATGTATTTGTTATATTTGTTGGAAAATTGTAATAAGTACTTTATTTAATACGTTACATGACACATATGGAAGACTTAGAAATCAATCGGTGTGTGTCTGTCTCTCATCAGAGATGTTTCACGTCGTGCGATGCTCTTTCGCTGTCAAAACCTTCAGTAGACGGAACAGTTTGATCGTTATACTGAAATTTAACAGACAATGCTACTTATATCGGCTACAGAATTGACCACAAAATTTTTCAGTGGACAGATGTAATTGTAAGTTGCATGGTTTCTACAAATACTTTCGCGAGCCAGTGTAGATCGACTGTGCAAAATGGGCCAAGTGTCCTAATGCTTGCGACCGCCAGTGTACATTGCGATCGATCTAACCACGGACCACCTGCTTTCTCCGTGATAACGAATAGTTATTCTTTTTAATTATTCCCTGCCCGCTCACGAACGTGAAAGGATGCTGGAGGATCTGAGATGCAATTAGGAAGACCCTTGGCAACCGACAGTAATTAAAAGTATTTGCTGTTTGCGCCGTTGAATCATTGAAACCTGGAATTTTTCTCTTCCTTGTTCTTCTTTTTTCTTTTTCCCTTTTTGTTCATTTACTTTTCGGTCATTCTGCTGGATGGACGATTCGCGAAAAGAAAGGAACGAGGCAATCTCGTTAGCGAAGACAAATAATGAGCTGGCTCGAAGCGATAAGAGAGAAATCTGACTTCCATTCGGCTATGACGCGCGATTCAATTTGGCGGATGGTAATTGCGCTCGATTTATCTGCTCGGTTGGTTATGCGTGGACAGTTCAATTGCTTCGAAGGCTCGCGGTCGTTCCGACGATCTTGCGACGCGCGTTGATGTAAATGGAATTACGCGTCGTTTTCGGTTCGGTCCACACGAATGTCTCCTCGATGTGTTTTAATTCGTCGTAATTTCATCGATCGCGATGGGCGACCGTAGTTAATGAACATTGTCGATAATAGACTCTACGTAAAAAGAACTTCATCCCTGGAAAATCAGTCACAATTTTTTAAGAGAAGAAGCTCGAATAAAAATATTTCTTGCCTTTATCTGGATACTTAACCTGTTGAGAGCTCAAAATAAGATACCATTTTCCATATCGTTACTTTATTATGTAAATATTAGAAAGTATTTGTAGAAACATTCTACAATATTTTATAAGAAATTACTATTCTGTAATAAAATTGACTTGGATAATTTAAGAAGATAAATAATAATAATAATTTAACAAGTCGGTGCTCCATGTCGGTTGTCCTCAGAGTTTTATCTCATTCTCCACATTTCCTACTATCTTAAATAATCGAATACTACTTCAAATTATCTGTTAATCGAAATGTGCTTGTTAAATAACGAAATAATGGATTCAACTCGAAATTTCAAATAATGAAACGAAAAAGTGAAAATAATCTACATAATGAACATCTTACTGACATAGACAGGTTAAAAAATTGCAGCTATACAACAATGTACGATCCTAAATCCCGAGAAATGTTCTACTCGCATCATCTCTAGTATTGAACAATTCAAGTTCCCTTACATTCTTTTAACCCGTGTTCTTGAATCACCTGAGTTACCTCGACCGCCAATCGTCACCTGATTTTCAACTTGCAACAAAGAATCTTGATTTACTTTTACGCGAGGCGTACAGCAAAATTCCAGCGACGAATCCGGAATATCGGTCAACGAACAGCGTATTCGTCTCAACGTCATCACGCGATACAATCTAAACCGTAACAAATATCGTTGCTCTTCAACCCAGGTGGCACAGTTATTCATCGCGAGCCACACGATGTACACGGTACATTTCCTTATGTACCGTGGCTGCCATGTTTTATTTAATAACGCGGAATTAATAACACGGGCCGCGACAGTGAAAAGAGACAAAGACGCGGAAATTTACGTGGTTGCAATTAAGTTCCCTCATTTGCTGGTTGAAGAGTTCACTTTGCGCGCGGATGTAACGTCGCGAAAAAATGGTTGTCTTTTGTCCGATAAGGAGCGTGGTAAGCGAACCGAAATTCATCGTGGAACTCGCACGGCCGGTTCTACGAAACGAGACGGGAATTAGAATTTTGCAATTCGCTTCCGTGCAAAGTTAGCACGTAGCCAGACATTACATAGGTACACCTGGACAATTAAGTCTCCCCGCCGTTGGCAATTTCGAACGCACCCCAGGTCTATTTCCGGCGGAGAACGGACCCTGTTCCACGCACGGAACCGGCTTTTTTGCGCGAAATATGATAATTTCGTTGCTCCAGTTTCCTCCGATAATGCCCAGCCGCGCTTCGATTCTCCTTGAATTTTTATGCAATTTCAGTGGTTAGAGCTTGCATAAAATTAATCTCGCGCCATCACCGGGCAAGGGAACGTTCGAGTAAAAGTTTGAAAAACTTTGGTTGGGAAAATTGCATTTCGCGAGCATCTTTTTTTTCTACGCGAATATACATTAATAATTTAACACGCTTTGCGTTTTTTAACATTTTCGTTGTGTACGTTACGGATCCGACGCCTACGTTTATGACATTTATTTTCGAATATCTGTGAAAAATACCTCTAAAGTAATTTACGTGCGATTTTATAATGTAGAAATAAATTATACAAATAACGAATCATGATTTTTTATGAAAATTCGGCCATGAGCGAACGCGTTAAACGAGTTTATTTAGGTGCTTAAGAGTTTCGAAATTATTTTTAATCCTCTCTGGACAAACTGGATCGTTGACAAACTGAAATTTCACCCTTAAATTTCTCTCCTTCAAATTTTCATTTTCAATAGAAAAAGGTTTTACTTTAGTCAAAAGAGAGCAACGAAATTGATCCAATTTATTTACGAAGGTCAATAAAGATGTAAAATATAATTTTACACAAAGGTAATGAATTATCTAAGCGTGTAATCGTTTCAAGTAATCATTTTAACTACGTTAAACTCCGATGCCTGAAAGTACAGAATTAAGTAGTGGATTTATCAAAATGAATTTATGATAGGTAAATAATGGCACAGCATTAACCTGCCATCAACGATAAACCCACTGCACCCATAAATTAATTCATGCATGTTCAATTTTCTCATTTTCGTACATATAACAACAAGATAATAGACAATTAATGTCATTATATACTTAATGCTAATGCATACAAAAATAATTAAATTCTACATTAAAACTCGGCACTTTACCGAGCTACGGCATTAAACTCACGTACAAACCAACTGATAGGGAAACAAACTTTGGAACTTCCACTTCTGTATCTTTCGAAGAATTCCAAAGTCGGAGAAAAGTAGCGACAAATCGGCTCAACTAAACTTCCACTTAGTCTTGAATTTGTTGAAGCATAAAAATTCGCGAAACAACCAGTGGAACACGAGTCGAACTGGCAACTCGTTAACAGGAAAAACACAGCAAGCGGGCCAATAACCGCGAGTCCTCGAGTGGCCAAGCGACAAGTTAATCGTTGCACCGTCAACTTAGCTCGAACGAGTATAACAAACTCGTTCCAGCGGTTGAGGGAAGGAAGGGAGAAAGTGAATTCATTAATTTGGTTGCGTACACGCGGGTATAACTGGTAGTGTTCCGGCAACAAGAGCGTAACAGCGTGCGTCACGGTTCATTTCGACGGTGTCCAACAGTCGAAGGTCGTCCTCGTTCCTTTTTCACAGAGACCAGTCCGCACGAATTTTCATACCCGCCAGCTGCTGCTGTCAGTGGCTCGTGCATGGCCAATAGTATTGTTAATTTCTAGGCAGGGCATGTTGCGCAAATTTAAATTTTCATGAACATATATTAGACCTCGAAAGTATCTGGTCAGTTGTTACTATACAAGTTTTATGTCAAATTTGATCAACGTAATCGTCATAGTCGAGTTTCGTTACAGTGCTAATGAAATCTCAAAATGTTTCGTACAACACGTGCATGAGCCTATGTAAAGAAGGAAATGTAACTTGAATTGAGATTTGTTTTAACCATTAGATAACATAATAAGCATTCTACTTTGGATATTTTACATATTTTTGCATACAATATTCGTTCTATAGATTTTTGGAAGCTTAAATTTCCTCGAAATATGTAAATCAAATAGTAACTTGATGACGTTGGAAATTTATGTCAACGCTAGTGTAAAACCATATAATTCTTTCTGAGGAGATTCTTTCGAACTTTATAGAAGACAATATTATTATGAATATTATTGATCGTATGCGGGTCCCTTTTGGCTCTTCCTCTCCTCTTGGTGCATGCACGAAACCCTTGCACCCGAAGGGGTGAACTGACCCCCCTGTTAGGCTGGCCAGGGGATTAAAATGGAGCAGCGCGCGCTTCGTTGATGCGCATACATTATGCAGTTAAACGGAACGTAAATACAAACCAGCCGGCTTTCGACCACCTGACGAGATTCGTTCGCGCGCTCGTAACTATAAATATAGACAGCGACGAACAGGACGACAAAAAGGACGAAGGAATACGCAAAGGATCGGCTTGGAAGGTAGCCTCGTCAAAGCTGGCACGCGCGCCATATTTGGTCGCGGACGTCCCTTCGCTACGCGCCATCCGTTTCTTCTATCCCATACTTGCTCCACCGCACGAGCCCCGATGTTTCGTCGTTTTTCTTGCTGTATTTATGGGGAACGATCGTATTTTCGAAAATACAGCGAAGGATCAGCCTAGAGGGGGTCTACCGACTGACCTGCACAAGATACGATTATACGATGACAGGGGGAGAACGTGTTTCTCTGCTGTTCGTGTGTGCTTTAGTATCGTTTTTATGGTATAGGGTGAAGTGGTATAGCTGGCCGAACCTTTGTACGTTTCATAGAGTTAGTAAGTTTAAATTGAATTATTATATTAGAAATAAATGCATTTCGAGAAAGAAGACGAATATATCGATGATATTTAGAATCGAAATTTAAAGCGCTATAATTTTTGTTTTTATAAAAGTACAATTTTTTAAGAAATTTTTGCGCTTATTTTGAGTGGCCTATTTATTGTTTGATGCTGTTTTTGGTCGCATTATTGCAATGATTTTCGACTAATATACACGACGGTAGATATATTCTTTTCGTTTGGTATAAATCGTACGGTTAATCGTATGGTTCGATTAACGATCTTTCCTCAATGGCTAGTTTCAATAACCATAATTCAGTTGAATTAATTTATGTATCTAATATCGAATGTATAAACTTATCAAACCGATCAGTTGTAAAACTCTGCAAATTGCACCCTACATTCGCGTAAGAAGCCGCTACTAGAGTAATATATCTTTTCATTACGAAATAATTTAACAGTCACCTCGGGTCGCTGTCTGAATTCCAACATGACTTCGCATCTGCGACAGCCATTAACATATTCTCGAGTATTTCATGCAATCATATAATGATATATTCTCAAGTGTCTTAAACTAGTTTTCTATCAAACGAGCTTATAACCCTTGTTTATTTCGAATCAACCAGAGATTGCGTATCTTTATTGGTTGATCCGGTTGTCTACGAGTTATCATCAATTACTATGTTCACGAATGATTGATCGATTCGAAGGTCACTCTACCGGCTGATTTTCCATGAACGGCAGACATTTTGCTTCCATTGGATCGCCTCAGCGGGTACACGATAAACCAATTTGCGGGTGAATCGTCGCAATTGCCACGGCTTTCTCTCTTACATCGGCGAATGTTCTCTTGTGTAATCCTCCACGTTAAAGAGGATTTCGTTCCACTTGTACTACGTTTTGTATCTCACGATGCAGTCCCTCCATGTATCCCTCGAGAGTCGAGGGTGCGCGCGGTTCATCCCCCTTGTACGAGTGCACACCGTTGCCGTATGATTCGGTCAGGGTGCATATTTTTCGGGGGTTAACGTTCACTGTTTGGACGAAAACTTGCTCCACGGGGATTCGTTCAACCAGTTCGCGTTATCGGTATATCGATCTGAAATTTTATGGTTGTAAAGGGTTGCTGCCAGACGAAACATCGAGAGTCGTATATTAATTTTTCAGACTACTCGAAGATGGAAAAGTTGTTTGAACTATAGACCACTCGGTTCAGAAAGAGATCTGAATTTTTGTAGCTTCTTTTGTAGCTGTGTATGAAAAATCTTTTACTAAATAAAGAAACGTATTAAATTAATTTTTATTAGATTTCGATTAATAATACATCGATTTAATAAGTAAACTTGTAAAATAAGGAAGAAATAAATTATAAAGAAGTTATGAATTACATTATCAGCAAACTTCGAAGTGAATTAGTTTTCAAGGACTCTGTCTACTTATGTATGTATGTATGTAAATTAGTACGACACGTTCGTTTTATGATGGATAAATATTTAAAAGAATAATTTATAAAAGTCATCTGTGAAGTTTTATATTGTTGGATAATAAAAATTATTTTGATAATTTGGTTTATACTGCAATCATAAATAAAATTTGAATTCATTCTATACTATATGTATAAATAAACTTTCAATTATTCCTGAAAGCCATTGAATTAATCTACCCTACAGCTAATATCTCCAATAATCTCCATACTTATACCCTCACGAACAATAACGTAACCATTTTACATTTTCACAGTTCCATTACATCCCAAAATTAACGTTTAATTAACACACCGTGGCAGCATTTGGGCACTTCCATTATCCATCGTGTCCTCGAATTCGTTCGTCATCAAGCAATTATTTTCGACTCTAGGAGAGGAAAAGCGAACCAATCCAATTGTATTCCGTTTAGCAACGAGTCCACCGGTATCGATCGACACCGGGGAGACATCATCCCGTTTCTCTCGTAAGTGCAATCGCCAGTTCGAGATAACACGTCGTACTATCTCGCGGCATGAAATTCCACGAGGTTTATTTGCGAGTAATTTACAACGTACAGACTGCGTGTGCACGCATACCTACACTCACCACATTTACATTATATACACGTGTCATAAAATATGTCGAGTGTGGGGAATATTTATCGGGACGATTTTAAACATCAAAACAACGAGAAAAATTCATGAACAAAGGTGTCGTACGAGATTTATTTTTCACGTTATTTCACGTTAGAAATATATTGGTCTTAGCGAATAAGGTCTTCTCTTCATCTCATTCACGCTGCATGTTCCTCAGTCTAATGCAACAACCGAAATCCTATCCACATGCTATATCATTCGTTTCTTCATCTCGGAATGAGAAATATTCAGATATGGTACAAGTATTTCTTTTTTAATTTTCTTTGTCGAACTCAAATTCGTATTCATTCATCGAAAGAAATTTCTCTAAAATCGGAACCTGTTCGCAACTTATAAATTTCAGATTTCTAGAGATGCTTCATAAAATGAAATTTTATGGTTTTTCCGATATAGCTTAAAAATATAAAGCGGGAGTGACATAGAGAGAAAGGTTAGCGGTATATTTCTATGTTTTGATATTTAGAATCGACCCTATAAATATCTGTCATATGATATTTCACGACACCCTATATAAACATGGAAGGAGGTAAGCGTAATTACGCAATTACTTAACCTCCCAGGTATTATTATATTATTGCCAAGAACTTTTTCCGTGAGCCATCAATGTCGTTCAGCTTGTGTCTCAGAGGAAAATATCTTTGTTTGTGGTGGGTCTCCAGGCGTATATACGTACTATGTATATGACACGGAGATCCCTTTCTTAACCGGTGTTTCGTGATTATCTTAACTGTCTGAAATGCATTACATCCCGTAAGACGATTGCTTAAACGCGTTTCTCCGACGATTCCTGCCTCTCGTTCTTGACACCAATTACTTGACACGTTTCGCAGCCGCCGCGGAGCAGGATCGTTTTTCTCTCTTCAAATGCCACCGTACTACCACAAACGAGATACAGAATAGACACGAATGCAACGCTTTTTCGTGTCTCATGTTTTGGGGAGGACCATTTGACTCCCTTTTACCATTTCCGTGTTGCTGATACAGAACGTGAAAATAGCTCTTTTCTCGTTAGTTCTAAGTCGGATTAGCTTGGTCGTAAGAAAACGTTGAAATATTTGGATACCGTGATTTCAAATAGACATTGGTCGATTAACCAATTCGTTGATTAACCAATTTTTTTTACCAAAAAAACTGCGATTGTGTTTGATCAGTTTAAGCTTTGTATTATGGATTTAAACCGAGAATGAACCGGACAAAATTTCTGATTATACGATAAGCAAACAAGAGTAACGAGATAATTTGGTATTCCGCATACTGCGGATAAATAACCACGACGTTACAGGACGACATAAAGCCATAAAGTTTGTTTAACCTGGGTCTGACCGTAAATAGAATAGCTTTCTGAAGTTCAAGTTTGTTAGAATAGTTTACGTTCCCTAAAATAATTGAATTTTAACTCTAGAGTGCGATAGATGCAAAATATTTGATGTTTAATGCTCTGATTTTATCGAGGAAGAACTACAACTATTTCAGATAGCTGTTATAGTATATATAATTTACTGTATTTATAATATATAAGAATAAAGTAATTTTTTATAAATTATTGCAAATTAAATACAATAATTTCTTATATTTTTGGATTATAAAAACTTCATGAACATGAACTTGCCCATATTGTGGACACTTTTGAAATAGGAACAGATATTAATCTCAAGATGAATGAACATACATCGATTAAGATACATGCTATTTCAATTAACATTTTATCACCTCGAAAACAATTACTGTACAACAATCTGATAGTTCGAAAAGTTATTTTTAAACAAATTATTTCCTGTTACTTACTTTTTTGAGATCCTAAGTCGATGATATTTTTGATGTATCGTATTTGTAATATAGTTGAAAGAAAATTGGCCGGACAATTGCTTCGTTATCATCAATTTATTTTTGCTTCTCGATGTATACAACGAATTAATTTTCCTTACTATTTTTGCAAAAAACAATTACTCACAAGTGTACGATTGTCAATTGTCGACAGGTTATTTAATTGCCTCGATTTTTTTGCTGTTATACCAATAGAGAATAAATATAGACTGCGATTCGGAACGCGAAAAATTCAAATTTTCGTCGGAACTCGTAAAAAATCTAGCTCGTACAAATTATCGTACACTCTATCTCTTTTTTTTTCCTGGATGTGTTATGAAATTATCCTCGTCGATTGGTCACGCATTGCGCAGCGTGCAAGCGTTTCAATGAAACAGGAAAAACCGAGTTTCAAGCTCCACGTCTTTATCGAAGCAAAAGTTCGTTGGCAGTTCGGCCGATGCTTTCATTTTCGTCGTCTCTGCATATTTCAATCCTGGTTGTTTCTCGCGTTCACTTTAAAACCGACTGCAAAGAAATATTTCGGCACGCCAACGGTTATAAGGCAGCGATTTTTTTACGAGTTCCACTAACCTAAATAAAGTTCTCTTTCGGCGCCTCTAGCGGCGCGGTGCTCTGCGCATCTGCGATTCAAAGCTGAGAAGAATTTGCAAACTGTCTAAGGCACTCGCCTTGAAGGAAATTCATTTGATCGACGAAAATATGCTTAAACCTGCATGATTTTCTTGGCCTGTCATCGCCGGACTATTTCGAGAAAGTGGGCAAACGCGAGGAATTCGTAGCACGCGCCCTGTTACGTATTCGACGAATTAACGATATTTCCTTATTGTATTCTCTGACAATGCCTGCTTGGTGTCCTGTTTGGTGTCTTGAATATGCAGTGTGCAATAAAATAACACAGACATTGCATTTATAGATTTTATCGCATTTCTCGTTGCTAGTAATATAGTATAGAATATATTGAAATGTTAAGCGACAATGCTTTTTTTATCTTTATATTTGTAATATGCAAGACATATTCATTCTGTTAAAATAAAACTAATGAAATTAAACTACTGCTACTAAACGTAGCAAATATAAGATATAATATACGTCCGATGATTTATGGTACACATTCTTGAGATTCTTTATTCTTCCTGGTATTATACCTTTTTTATCACGATTTCGATAATATTAGATTCCATGTACAATTTATGGGATCATGAATCCAGCCAGATTGTGTTTAAAATGCTTTGGTGAAGTCTGGCATACTTTATGCGCTCGTAAATCTATTTCATCAAGCTTGTGTATGTGGAAGTCGTATAAATCTTAATTAGCAAACGAAAAAAATAACTCGATCATGGATTCCATGAAAATCCACGCGGTCTGTTCAATAAATTTGTATTTACTACGTATCTTTACTACGTACATTCTTCCTATTCCCAATACGATTTAAACCTTTTACGGCTATGAATTCACACACGAATTTCAATCAAACGCTTGCTAAAATAGATTAAAAACCTCTTACGTATATTTGCTGTCCTTATATGGTTTTCAAATTGGTTTCAAATTCGGCTAATGTAGGAAATCATGATAATCGTGTCTTAGTGCTAATGACATTTCGAAATGTTTGATGTAACAGATACACAATACGGACGAAAGAAATTTCCATGGTAAGTGCTCAAATATTTCCCTGAATCAACGTATATATTCCGGAACGTAGAGCGCGGATACGCAATAAAAATCGCGAGTGGAAGAAGTTGCAGAAGTAGACTTAAGCTGAAGCGAATTAACGTGCAAACGAGAATACGTACCGGGTTCTCGGTGTGCATCAGAAACGCGGCGATCGGCCTCGTTAACATTGCAAATTCCTTACGGGGCCAGCCACTTTTTACCAAGCTAATTTCACTCTGCAATGCAAATTTCGGGCCGGCCACCCTCCCTGGGCGCACAGAGGGAGCGTAGCTCGCGATTCACTCGCGAGGAAAGCGCGCCGCGAATCGACGACGACGTTGGTACACGTTCTCGCGCGCTTTTTGCCTCGTTCCACCAGCAATTTCACAGTATTACGCTTCCTGGCCGGCATCCAGACGGCGGTCTCCTGTAAAAATCAAGCAAACAGAATTTTCGTCAGAGCACCGTACTTAAGAAACGAGCGTTTAGCCGTCTTGAGGCCGCGCGAATCGCCGGTAAATTGGTTTCTTAATTGCGGACGTGCTCATGAACACGGCGCCAAACGAAACAATCAATCCACGTAGAAGCCTGGTAGATTTTATGTTACACGGGGTATTCGCCACTCTTTTGTTCCAATATTCTTCGCTTCCCTGATTTTCCGAACGATGTTGCTAGAATTAATTGCACTTTGTTCGTGATAGCACCTTGTGTTTTATTCAGCGGTAGATGATTGGTTTCTGTATCATGATATATAGTCTATATATTAAATGTGTATGTATAGAGATATTATTTACGAGGATTAGTTCCGTTTATGGTTAATTTGTATTCACCACGATATACATCGTATGATAAATAAACAAAATTCTATTTAATTAATTAATGTGTAATATGCAACAATGATTTTAGTATGATCCCGCGTAGAATATGTACCAAAGATATTAATGATTTCAGTGATAACGTGCAAATTGTTTGCGCAACGCAGTTGTAGAAACTACAACTTGCAATTTTCAAATTTATCAATGTTATTAACTGGTAATTTATACAAGTATATCGACATTAAGTTTTTTAAGTTACAGTGGTGAATAGAACCTGTAATTTGTCAATTCATTAACACTATTGGTTACTAGCTTATTGTGCAAGAGATATTCAATCAGTTTTCGTTTTTATTTTAATGCCAGCATTTTGACTCTTAAGCCTGCTTCGTTATTCTCCGTTTACATTGCAAATTTTATTCCAAACTAAGGAATATTCACATACATAAACGCATAATTGGCGAGGTGACCTGATATTTAAATTATTCATTGTAAGCGGCATTGATCATTGTTATTAACTGACGCGAGGCTGAATAATTTCACGTAAGAAACAATTCCTCCCGCTCACGTTCCTCGTGAACGAGATGACATCACAATAGAACTGGATACAATTTCAATTTTAAATTGCGTTAACAGAGCACTCCTGGCCTTCTTCCAACAAAATGAACCGCACAAGCACCAGCCATAATTCCGAAAGTATTTAGAGCGCGAGTTGTACAATTTTGCACTCTGCATTTAGTATATCGTATTATGTAAATCTCTTTGAGGGCGTGGTCATCGAGTTCGCATCGTATAGTATTATCAAACGTCAAGTTTGTAGAAAATATTTCAACTAAAAAATAAACTTCTATCTCGTTATCTAGTGTATTTCACAATTCATCGTGTACCATCTCGTTCTTTTTATCGTCATCGTTTCTTTTTTTTCTATAAAAATGAAAAAAAATGAAAAATCGAAATATATCTTTAGAACATAACAGGAAACTCGGTTTACGCTTGTCAGATTGTGTTTGTTATTTGATTACACTTTGAAGAACATTACGAATATTACATAACTGCAGTGGACAAACATACAAAGCTATACGGATATGTATTGTCTATAATAATATGTATAACGTCATCGATGGAAGAAAAACGTAATGTACATACTAAATGTTACATAGTAATTATTAGCATATATTATTAGCATATAAATGAGTTTACATACTTCTTTCTTGACACACCAAAAGCTGTTACGTTACTTGAATCTTCTATACAAAGTAAGCTATCAACACAGAGAGAAACGCGAACTTCTATCCAAACACTCGGATTTCCTTGAGAAATTCAAAATTGCAGTTGTCAAAACGTTCTTTTATTCCTGCAATTCGATTTCTGGTTCTTGTAAATTACCACGCAGGATAAACATTTTCCTGGATGTAATTTCATTTGTTCATAAAAATGGCTTCAGCTAATCGAAACTACCGGTTTGGAAGTGTGGCTCGTTTTAACGGATTCCATCCGTTTGGACGAGGCTGATCGCCGTGGAAATTTTAGTTATTACTCGAATGATTTTCGATTGCACGGTACGAGACTGATACTTCGAGCAAACGATAATCTGCGATTCTGAATGATAATCATACACTAACGAACAGATTTCGCGTGACGATCTGTGGATCAGTAGAAAACACATTAATCAGACGCGAGGTTTCAAACGGCTATAGCAAAACAGTACGTTACGATCCGTGACTAATTAACTGAATATTAAACATCATCGAGTTGCACATGTTTGCTGGTGTTCTGATGCGTAAAATGATTGCTAGCGCTTCGTGAAATTAATATCGACTTGGAAATCGTTTAAGGAACGTTTTTCGGTTCACTAATGCTTTTTTTTCTCTCTGTTCTTATGCAGTTTTATATACGGTTTTGTTTACGTTTAGATTTGATACGTATTTTCTTTACGAAGTCAAGCCTTAATTTGTTCGAAGCTATACTTTAATCGTTTATCCCATGGTTTCTCTTTTTTCTTTCTTTTCTATTCTTATTTTAGTTATTTTTGCTTTGTACAATTTTATTCGTTGATATTATTGCCTCGCTAAAACTTGGAATCGATAATGAATTATTTAAGATTCTACTTTGATCGAATCGTTCAAAAAGCAAATTTTTGTTCTTTTATCTTCTTCGTTGTTTTTAGCGTAAGTTTCATGAATTTAACTTTATCGAATAGGTTTATAGTTTTATTGGTGTTTGGAATCGGTTTGCTTTTCTTCTATAAAGATTTCATTTTCAGTCGTAAATGGAAATGGAACGTGACTATTAAGGATCAAGAAATATACCAAGATTTTTATTGCCGCTTAAGAAACCGGATATCGTTTTATATAATTTTGTTGCACGGTAAGCAACCTTTTTTCTAGGAAGAAATTACTTGGGCCGGAGTAAAGTATGTATAATATTTCGTAACGTCCACCGCTTATCGTTAACACAGCTCGTTTCATACGACGAGAACTGGCACCAGACTAGTTTTTTTTTCTAATGTAAATGCGAAATTATTTTAAAGTTCATTCATGTGTAGATAGACGTTTAGTCGCGAGTGTACGACGGAATTTTGCTCGCTCAGCAGCGTAACCGAAATTTTGCACCTGATTTTACAAATTTAGCTCTACGTACATATTTGATATCGTGTATAGGAAAACGTGAAATTTATTATAAATAGTAAAATGAGATTTTCAGAAGCTCGTACGATGTAATATAAGAGGATATTACTAAGGAAACGATATCTATTTTAAAGACAATTTTCAAGTATCTCGTGTGTACTCCATTTTGTCATTTTCTACTCTAGTACGTATATTATCTTGAATATATTGTAATATAATATAAAATTAGATTTATAAAATATCGTGATATTTATTAGTTTTAGTTTTCCAATAAAATCATGAAACTGAAATTATTTCGTACCATAACCAGTTACGAGTTATTTCGAATTCGGCCGAATAACGCAAACAGTAGCTTGATTGTTTAATTATCTGTGGTTTTATTCATTAGATATTTCAGTCGTTAAATAAAAATTGTATTCAGTTTCACGTCGGCTTTTCCAGGAATTTTGAATTTTAATTATCGGAAGAATGATTTAATTAAACGCGTGATTTAAATTCATCGAAATTTTTAATAAGATGAAATGTTTTAAATAGCATACGTGTCTGGTTACCGGTTGAACGTGAAACTCACAGCTATAGCGAGGGTATTAATTCACTAGTCTTGTGAATGTTCCTTCGCGAAAGGAAAAGTGACTTGCCGTTTGTGTTTCCGTTTATCACGCAACTTGGAACAAAGTTTATTCGTCGACACGTAGTCTCGTTCCATGTTACTTCAAGTAAAATATTACAATCGGCACTAGATTCTTGGTGGTCCTGAAAATTATTATATCGTAAATTGTACGCGAAGTGAGAGAACATTTTACGGAAATCAATGTTGAAATATCGTTGTACATTGTAAATTATGCTTGTTCGATTTAAGATAAATCGAATAAAGAGAAATGAAATTTTATTTCACAATCATTCGCTTTATTTCTTGCTTCTTATAAATCTGTAAATTCTGTGCCTATCGTCTCTACTTCATAATTGTTAATATATCGTACAATAAATAACATATAATTATATGCTGCCGGTATAAAAATTATAACCATAAGTGTCTATAAAACAAACTGTAATAAATCTTCTTTTTTAACTTTAAAAATGTAGAATATACGAAGAAACAAAGTTAAGAAACAAAAATTTCTATATTCGTAGTGTGAAAACGTTCTTACCTTCCGCACTTAAAGAAAATAATTAATAAAAATTACGTCTAGTCATACGTTATGACAAGGTATAAGATCATTGCTGATAACTCGAAAGTAGAAAAAGGACGGCCGTGCAAATTAATAAGCGTGTGGTCTAATTAATGATTAACACGACGACTGACGCACCTTGGTCCCTTCTTGGACTGTTAACTTCTCCCCTTTTCAAATGTCAGGGAGTCACGGTCTGGGTTCTCACGACTCCCGTCCAAGAACACGCGATCCACGTTTTCTTGGTCGGGAGTAACAATAAATGGAATAAAGACGGCGCCGTACGCCCGGCTTATTTCATTATCGTATGTCCGGTGGTGGACGTAGGGAAACCAGACTGAGGACAGACAGGAAGACAATGAAGCGAAAACCGGGTCCCCCACTTGTTGATGCGCGCACTTTAATTAGTAACCCAGATAATAGACATTGCAGCTGAACGATCAGGAAACGCGATAGCAACGATGAAATTCTGCTACAATTTCACCTTTTATGCCATTTTCCCCTCTGAATATACATTTCGGTTAGAACCACGTATTAAAAAGTAAATGAGAAAGAAGAAAGAATGGGAATGGTATTATAGGTGGGTGTTTATTTGAAATTTAAGTTAGTTAGCTGGAACGTTGGTTAAAATAGCGAAAAAATTTACATACATATTTTTTTGTCGTAGTTACACTAAAAGGTAAAAGAACGAAGGGAAACTTGTATATAAATTTTCAGATTGATTCAACAGCGAAGATGATTCGCTGAGCCCGGGACCTAGAGGTCTTTTCTTTTTAGTACGTTTAATAGGGGAAATTGAAAGAAAATGAGATATGTAATTCTCTTTAAAAACATATTTCTTGGAAAGAGTTGAACATTATCTGAAAAAGATGATCAAGGTAGACTGTCATTATATTTTATGAGTTACCATTTTCTGTGCGCTTAAATTATGATATTCCTAGAACATTAAATAATTATTATACATTGTCAAAATTGTATTTTCGTTTGAATAAAAGTTTAATATATTTGTCTTTATGTTACGTGAATGTTAAACGTTTATAAAGAAGTGAATTATTACAACAGTTGATATTATGTCTACGTATTTTGAACAGTCAATTACACATACTGAGATCGAGGAAAATTTGCGGTAAAAGGTACATAATACAATACTACGCTCATCTATGAAATTCATTGCACGTTCTATTAAAGTACTATTCGTTGCCTGTTTGCACATTACACATTATATTCGTTCAATTATACTGTTCATTTACACGGCAAACTGCAACATTACAAACAACTTCAATTAGCGTTAACTACAGTCCACAAACAATCCACGAGCAAACTACACAGAAAGACAAAATCATAAAATATTCATACATCTCAAATATGATATCGCGCGAAAACTCGAATTCCAATTTCCTTCCTTACAAATTTATTGTACAAATAACATGAAAGAAGAAAATAACAAACCGATAATATAGCGTCAGAAATTTCTCGCATGATTAAACTAATACAATATTAGGAACATTTTACAAATTACCAATGTTAACAAAATCCGTTATATAATAGTAATAAACGAAACGAAATACTACAATTTTACAAGTTTCAAGCCCTCTTGTTGTTTCATTCCATATAAAAGTTCTAAAATTGAGGAGTAAAAGTTCTGAATATTGCAGTATAGGGTCTGGTGATAAATATGTATCTAGGAGCTTGGTGTATTTTTCATTCAAATAATAGAATTCCAATGAAATCTCTGTTTATTTTGCAAATATAAATAGTAGAAAATTCTCCAAGAGTCATCGTAATTATCAATTCAAACGCACGTAATATTAAAAAAATCGTGTCTAAAATTTCCAACCCAGTTCACTAAATTTATCATTCTATCGTTTGGGTCGTTCTTCATAAAATCCCTCAATTCTAAAAAACTGTTCTAAAAACGTAGGTAATATTTAAAAAGCCAGGACTGAAACACCCGACCCATTTCGCTCAATTTGCCGTTTTGTCGTATGGGTCATTTCTTCATAATGTTCCTCGATTCTAAAAAAAATAAAAAAAAAAAAAAAAAGGACGGTTCTTATAATATAATTTTACAATCTAAATTGCCACCTATATACCGATTAACCGGTGTTATTAATCAAAAAATCGCAACACAAGCGACTTCAATTCATAAAATTTACAAAGAAGTGTCGAAACAGGCAATTGAATAACGCAACGCTAGATTTCCGACACACGTAAGAGCTCGACAAAAAAAAAAAAAAAAAAAAAGAAAAGAAAGGAACGTATCCTTTTCACGTTATTCCGTAAAATGGTTGGTGTTTAGCGTGACAGGGCAGCGTGGCGTGCAATTTGCACACAATCACGACTTACGCTTTCTTTATCCGGCCAGATCTCACACGCGAATTTTCATCCAGGCCGATGCGCGTTTAACTTTCATTTTGTTCGCGCGTCGACGATCGTGAGCATGCCGCGTTTCAATGGGTGTTCTCCGTTCCGGACGACAAAATGTCTGATGTAACATTCGAACGAAGACTCACGCACTCGCGTGTCCCGTTTCCATGTCTTAATTAGTCGCTGGGGAATTTAATTAATTCGTGAGTTGGCAGTGGTTTCGAGCGCGAGCACGTGTCGAGAAAATCGCGACCGCGGGCGACTTTACAGTTTTAATTGAGCCATTTATCGAAACGAAAATTAGCGTTCGCTTTATTTACGCAGGAATTAGCGCCATTCTACGGTACTGCAGGTGCACCGCTACGTTTCCCTTGATGACGCCATTTCTTTTTAGTTAGAGCGTCATCTGCGAGATCTTTGACGTTGAAGTTCTGTTATTGTGGATACGTTTGCGTAGATGTTGGTGATTTCGAAATCATAAAACTCCAGGCAAATGACTTTTGTTGTCTTTCGTCGTTGTGCGTGTTGATACTTTCATAGAGCTCCTCTATCGTTTTATCGAGATGTATTTATGATGTAATTATAATTAGGTGTCGTAAACAATAATTAAGGAGTACGTGATTGTAAGACATAGATACTTGCAAAAACACGACTAATCATCGCTTTGCTGTAATAACAGAAGAATGGTTGAAAGTATAGTAAATGAGGAAATAGATTTGTTTTAAAAAAGAAATAAATTCTTTATTTTGAAACTATTGCACAGATCGTTTAAAACCAAGTGGAAAAAAGATTCGTATAAATATTTATTTTACAAAATCTTTATCGGAATATAATTTAAAAGTAAATTAGCTAGTTTTGATTATGAATTGAATTAAATTGAATAGTTTTAAAACCTAGCTAATGCTAAACAGTATTTTGTATTTTGTTATCAAATATTGTCAGTTTATAGTAGCTTTATATGAATTCGATAATCTACTGTAAAACAGCGTGAATCTCATGAACGGTATATAAAATATCTACTTTGAGTCCATTCTTTCTTTAATATTATTCTTCGATCGAACTACTACTTATACCTACACTTTTGCCAACGATTTTGAAACATTTTGTATAATTTGTACACAACATTTACACAAACTTTCTTTTGCTTTACTGTTTTTACTGTTTTACTGTTTAGCTTGTATAAATCTAGAAATCCCTATCACCTTCCTTTAATATGTTATACCGAAATTCTCCGAACCAATTCAATGGTTCGCCAATCCAGAACTCAGGAAGATCGATTTACCTTCCACCAAATCCACTTCCGGATCTTCGCAAACCACGAGCAAACCGACGACAAACGTCCCAACGTTCTACAAACCATTTTCTCGTCGTCGAACCACACTCGTGTTCTCATGTTTCCAACTTTCTCGGTGGAATTTGTCTCCATTTGTACGACAGTGATTTACGGGATGTTCCATCGACTTTGGCACCTGCAGCAACGCAGGCGATCGGTCTATCGAACTGAATTTCATCGGCCAAACGCATCCAAACATCATTCCGTTTACTAACCGTGAACGCGATGCGATTAACACTAATGAGACTCAATGGAAACCGTCTGAACTTGGAAGATTGTAAACAGTCTGAAACAGCTTGGCTTTCTGTGCCTGGCGTGCTGCGCAAATAAAGCGCCGTGACATTACGTTTCTCGCCCTTAATTAGCACGCCCGCCAATTAATTAGCCCTCCTTGCCTCGGCAAACGCACTTCGTCTTTCTGTACACTTCCACGGCACTTCTTCGCATCTCCTGCCTCATCCTAGTTCCTGTCACGGTTGTCTTAGACTTCTCGACTAAAAACGAAGCCACGTCAGTTAGCAAACTATCAGAAGTTACGTCAGAATTGAAGCAAAGTTACATTTGCGGGATGTTTTTGATTTTTCAACGTTTACGAGATTGCAAGATTAATTACGAAGGAAACGAGTTTCGAAAGTCGAGAGTCGTTGAGGTACGAAGATTGGCGAATTGTTCTGTTCGTTATGGAATTTTTGTGCGATGCAGTTACGAACGTGGCGTGTGCGTTATTAGGAAAATTATTATTTGACTCGCGTATACCGGACTGGCTTTGCTTTCGCGATAATTGTACCTGAAATTTCTCTGAAATTGCAAGAGATACTAGTTTGTTGAGATCGATAAGACTCTCGTAATACTTTGTTCAAACCGATGATATTTTTTAAAGTTGCAAAAATATAATTGGGGTCGAGAACGACTGAGAGAATCATAGCAGGGTCAAATTTGTTCCTTGCACATCCCTCCTTATTTCATCGCAGAAGGAACGAACCAAAGTATCGTTAAAGCAGCTTTTTTAAGTGTCAAAGATCAAGCCCTAGTCGTAACATAATTTCTTCGGTACGAAATTGCACTCTATCATCACACATGATCTACTGTAATCGTAGTGGGCGAATCATAACCGTGTTAGCAGTTCCTGCAAGCTACGAGATTTTTAGGCAATAGGCAATCCTCGACTGTATAGGAGGAAACAAATGGGAGGATACGAAGATACGAAAACACGGTAACGACCGGTGTTTTAAGGGAGCAAAATTTACCGTGTATAGTCGGATAGGTCAGCAATTTACTGTACACGTTAGTTAAATCGGATCGCAAGTAACGATATTATGGTTCGTTGTCACGGTTGTCGCGATTCCTTGTTCCTTTCTCCATGGGAAATTGAACGATGAATGCTATCAAGATGTTCATTACGGTCACGTGAGAATGTTTGCCACGACGATCACGCCTAATCGCGACGGTAATTGAAAACATTTCGAGAGAATGACGATTTACGCGCGGCATTGCAAGGTGAATTAGTAGTAGTAATTCGTTTAATAACTGTCATCATCGAATTATAGGAGCAATATGAGCGTGATAACGGTATTGAGGTTGCCGAGATGAACTTCTTCGATTTTTAAAATAGTAGAGGTTAGAAGAAAAACACGAGGGACCAGAGAAATCTCAAAGCATTATGCATCAGAATTATATTTTTCACGTTTTATATATTTCCTGCATTTTTAAACAAAAATCTTGTCTCGAGTATTTGTTAAAAAATTTTTCACAGTGTGATGAAACTTGCATAAACATAGATATAGGTATTTAAAGAATATTTCATTACACATTAAGAAATAAAAGATCTTTATGTGAGAATCTAGTAGCTACATGAAAAGGAGCCATAAAAAGTTTTAATATTATTAGTGCTCGAGATAAAATCTGAGATGAAAAACTAAAGCCAAGTGAATTGATTAAAAAATTAATTGAGCTTAATAAAGTACCTGACTCGAAATAAGTAGATCTCGAAAATTTTCTATTAAATATACTTCGCAAAAAAAGCGCGAGAACCTGTCTTCAGATACACGATACATCGTCTTTACCTCGATAATTTTTCAATAAAATTATTCCAAACATATAATTCTTTAAAATATTCAATCTGTTCCTTATTTCTGACAACCACTCGAAAAGTTCATCGAATACAATATCATTCTACTCGAAACATTTTCATAATATACGTCCTCCTGTCCACATGTATCCTTTCGACGGAAATCCTTGTTATATCGTAACCGCAGAGAAGAAACAAGAGAAACTGTGGTTGAAAAATTGCAGCCAGAGACACGTACCTCTGTGTTTCTCTCGCCATAAATAAGGTTGTTTCCGTGGATCATCCTGTTGCTTCCTCGAAGATGCAAATCAACGAAGGTGGATTCGATGCATAGGCGTGTGTGCGTGAACCAAGATAATACATTCTTTGCATCGTCGATCCGCAACATTCTTAACCTCATTCGTGACTCAGGTCAGAGGCGAAGTTCCTGATCTATCTCACAGGAATCATCTCGGTTGTGATGGAAATGCGTCGTATCTATTGTTACATTAGTTCATGAATAATGCAATAACGTGTTATACGAAATAAGCGCCTGTTCTTCGTCTGATTTTCAAGGGAAGATTCGACGTTTATATGAACGAACGATGAACGATATAAATTGATAAGCGAAAATAAGAACATGGGATTTTCGTAGAAAATATTCTCATCAAACATGTTCCGACCGGTATTCGATTTTGTAAACGTAAAATACTGTTTGCGTACCGTCCATCGAAATTTCCGATCGATTACATAAGGGTTTTCATTAATTTTTAACGTGAATTTCATCTAGTTTTTGCGGAATATTTGATTCAACTTTGAAAATAATTAAATAATAACACTATCGTATTATATTCATTGATTTTTAATAGATCTTTTATTTGCAACGAGCAAAAATGGAAAGAACACGCATGATATAAAAGGTTATATAAAATATTCACAGTAAAATGCACGTTATGATAGTTATGATAATTACTGGACGAAATAGGTTTCGTTTTTCACGAATAATTGCTTACAAATAATTCATGTCGTAAGGAGATAAAATTAATTCGTCCTAATTAACTTTTCATTCCATGTTTATGGAACTTTCAGCTTAAAAGATGATCCGGTTAATAGATTAATAAACAGGTAAATAAATAAAAAATCTTGATGATTGTGGGCATGATTTTAAATGCTTGGACGCAGGTGCGTGGCGTGCTCGATTTCAGTCAGGTAGTGTTAGCTTAGGTTAGTTTGGATGGGTCAGGTGGTGGGACGCACGTGTGCAGGTGCTCACCAGATATTACCTGAGCCTTCACGGATTGCCGCCAGCTCTTGTCTCGAGATCTCGTGATTCTCGTGACTTGGTTGTTGAATTATTTCAAACGTGTCGCTCCGATTGCGCGCATGCGCAGCTGTGTGCTCGTCAAACCGATCCTTCATCGATCAGGACGCTTTCGTTTACTTTCCTCCAGGTGTTCTTGTTTAGCTTCGTACGAGCATGATTTGTTAATTACTGGAACTCTGTCGTGGTATTTTCTCAGCACTCGGAACGACGAAAAATTTACGGAATAGCGCCATCTCCTGCGAATAGCAAATAAAATCATCGAGTCTATTTACCATGCCTTTATTAGAACATCAGAAATGACGATGTAGGGTTCGAATCGCTATGAAGCAATATTAAACATTTGTTTTCTTATTTCCTACAAAACTTTGTGTTTAAAAATATTATTTTTGTCAGTGAGTATTTTAATATGGATATAACAACGAACGTATATAACTTCTGATTGTCTATGATTGAATCATTGTATATATAATTAACGAGTATCCTATAAATCACGTGTTAATAATATATAGAATCTCATATTTATAATTTAGATTTACATAAATCCATTGAAGTAACTATTGCTTTGAAAATGTAATTACTCTGATGCGAACATAAAATTACTCTGATGCGAACATAAAATAATACAATAAGAACGTTTAATTTAATAATGCATGACTTCTAAGAATAGCGCGACTATAAACCATTAGAAAAGCTTTTTCATATCTACAAATCTACTTGCCACGTGATCCTAATGTACGGTACGCGTACAAAGTATTATCTACGAGTGAAAGTGTCTAGATCTGTCAAACAAATGTCACTATCTAAAAACTTCCTCGTGCAGGCGGCCAAGAGATATCCGTCTGCTAAAAATAATTCAACGATTTCGCGTCATCCTCGATTTCATTTAGTTAGATGAAGACTCGTGGACAAGAGCTTTAACATCTGTCCGTGGTATTATTATGATTTCCTTCTCATCGCGGGTTCATTTGCAATTCGGTATGCGGCTGATTCTATTTCCGAGTACCCCTCGAACGTATTTTAACCTGACTTATCTTCGACGAATCGGCCAGGTGCAAATTATCGCAATAAAAATTTCCTCCAAATCGTTTTGTCGCTGTAACGTCGCCCTTAACGATGTTTTACGGATTTCATTTCGTAATCTTCGACTTGGATTATACGATTAACCGGCATATTAGCAATTTAGTAAGTACTGAATTTCATTCGCTTATTCTCCGTTGGTTAATTTTACGATTCTAATACTATTATAACGATTACACGATCCAGTCAATTTGCATAATGAGATGTGTTTTCGTTCGTAGTCGAAGACCTTTGCGCTGTTTTGATAGGAGGCTAATAACGCGACGATCCTTCTTTCGCGTTTTAGTTATGTTCGATACGTGGCTTCCTTCAATAGCGAAGTAGATCGGTACACTGTCAGTCACAAGTATAGAACCCAACAATTTAAAAGGAGTTAATTTAAACTTTTACTATCTTGGAAAAATCCTCAGACACTGGTTTATCAGAATTTCTAAAAATTTTTATGAAATCCGTAGCAGTAAGTTTGAATTAATAGGAAAATTAAGCAAACAAAACTGAGAAAATTTTCAACTGACTGATAGTGTATCAGGTAATATGTTATGTATATCATATTTGAAGCAATTTGCATTTACCTAGGTTACATTGTACAAATTGCAATTTTTCTTACAACTCAAATATAATTAGTTACTAAAGTCTTGTATGTTCTATAATACGACTGTTCTTATGGAAACAAAACTCTAACCAAATTTCACCGCAGAGTTAATATATTCTATGTTAAAATTAATTAGAACCTACTTTAGAGGTAAAGTAGGATTTGTGTAAAATTTTAATATAATCTGCAATCTATTGTGAAATAGTAAGATTGTACAAGCACACTTCTTTTATTTTCGTTTGTTTGCGGATTGTGTTTTTATTTTTCTAAATTAATAATCGCGTTAAGAGGAGAGAGTAAATAAGTATAAAGAATCAAAGTATCGAAGTGCCTGATTTATAATTCAAGAAATATCGTGTCTCGTTATTTTTGACGTCATGAAAAATATTCGTGATAAATCAGCGTTATTCGATTAAACTCGGCAGGGCTAATGATATCTTAGCGAACATAATTTAGCGCATCTCTGCGCCAAGGTTTGAAATGAAAATCGCTTGAAAAGCAGTTTAGAGGAAGGACAACGACGGCGAATATTTCTTTCGCCGCGCATCAGTTTCCTCGAACGCTGTCAAAAGAATTTCAAGGGATTGAAGAACTCGAGAACAGAGATTAACATCAGAAGCTTCTTTGTTGCTACGTTGTTACAAATATGGCTTGAAATACTCCGCTTATTCGACATATCTATCAAGAATTCAGAAACTCTTGCAATTAGTTGAATTGAAACAAAGTTTTATTTCATTTCTCCATTAATTAACTTCAAAACGAATAAAAATGTTTACTTCCTTCGAGAAGTCTGAAAGTAATAACTTTTAATGTAAACCGGTGTTAAACATAAAATTACTAGTAATTAAATTCCTCTACTGAGAAATAATATTTATCATATCGTATACATCTTGTAATTTCTACATACATTTTCAGATTTGTTTCAAACTCGTACATAATTACGAGACTGCGGATATTTATGCAAATTCATATTTTTACAAATACGACTAAAAGAATGAAATGTACGCAGAGAATTATTTCACCTACCGAATAGTAGGTACAACGCATGTCGTATTTCGAATATTCTATACATTTTTACGCATTATATGAATTCCGTCTATTTTTAATCTTATCATAAATGTATAAAAATCCGTTTGTTTAAGAATTACGACGATCTCGCAACAATGCTGACGAAATTTCTAAATATTTCGTACAGTACACATAATGCGTGATAAAAGGTGTCTTCAGGTGTTCGAATACTTTCATGAGCTTGCGTAATAAATGCTTGGTCGAAAGAAAACCGCGA